>NC_057801.1:309373625-309462243 GCF_018294505.1 Triticum aestivum
TCGTGTGTTGGATTGATTGCTTCTCATGATGGATCAAGATAATACTAAATTGTGTGACTTTTCCAATACCAACAACAATGATTATATTAGCACTCTGATTGCTCCTACTACCAATGCTGAATCTTGTGCAATTAATACTATTTTGTTGAATCGTGTTATGAAAGATCAATTTTCTAGCCTTCCTAGTGAAGATGACGCAACCCATCTAAACAAATTCGTTGATTTGTGTGATATGCAAAAGAAGAAAGCTATGGATAATGATATTGTTAAATTGAAGCTATTTCCGTTTTCGCTTAGAGATCGTGCTAAAACTTGGTTCTCTTCTTTGCCTAAAATTAGTATTGATTCATGGAATAATTGCAAGGATGCTTTTATCTCTAATTTTTTTTCCTCCCGCTAAGATCATCTCTGTTAGGAAAGATATTATGAATTTTAAGCAACTTGATCATGAGCATGTTGCACAAGCTTGGGAGAGGATGAAATTAATGATATGTAATTTCCCTACGCACTGTTTGAATTTGTGGATGATTATACAAAAAATTTATGCCGGATTGAATTTTGCTTGTAGAGATCTCTTAGATTCGACCGCGGAAGGCACTTTTAAGGAAATCACTTTCGGAGAAGCTACTAAGCTCCTAGATAGTATTATGGTTAATTATTCTCAATGGCACACCAAAAGATCCACTAGTAAAAAAGTTCACGCGATAGAAAAGATTAATGTTTCGAGTGGAAAGATGGATGCACTTATGAAATTGTTTGCTAATAAACGTGTTTCTTATGATACTAATGATATGCCTTTGTCCACTTTGTTTGAGAGAATAATAATGATTCTTTGGATATTAATTTTGTTGGTAGGAACAATTTTGGTGACAATGCGTATAGAGGAAATTTTAATCCTAGGTCGTTCCCTAGTAATTCCTCTAATAATTATGGTAATTCCTACAACAACTCTTATAGAAATTTTAATAACTTGCCCTCTGATTTTGAGAATAGTGTTAAAGAATTTATGAGTTCACAAAAGAATTTCAATGCTTTGATTGAAGAAAAATTGCTTAAGATTGATGAGTTGGCTAGGAACATTGATAGAATTTCTCTTGATGTTGATTCTTTGAAACTCAGTTATATTCCACCTGAGCATGATTTCAATGAGTCTCTCAAAGCCATGAGAATTTCCATTGATGAGTGCAAACAAAGAACCACTAGGATGCGTGCTAAAAAGATAGGTTTATGAAAGCGTGTTCTTCTAGTTTTCATGATAATAATGATGAAGATCTAAAAGTGATTGATGTGACTCATATTAAATCATTTTTTCCAATATGAATCTTCATAAAGATGGTACTAGAGATGAGTCAACTTTAGTTAAAAGGCGTCCCAAGAATTTGGAGTTTTTTGATCTAGATGCAAAAATTGATAAAAGTGGGATTGAAGAGGTCAAAACTTTAAGTAGCAATGAACCCACTATTTTGGATTTCAAGGAATTTAATTATGATAATTGTTCTTTAATGGATTGTGTTTCCGTGTTGCAATCCTTGTTAAATTCTGCTCATGCTTATAATCAAAATAAAGCTTTTACTAAACATATCGTTGATGCTTTGATGCAATCTTATCAAGAAAAGCTTGCACTAGAAGTTTCTATCCCTAGAAAACTTTATGATGAGTGGGAACCTACTATTAGGATTAAGATTAACGATTATGAATGTTATGCTTTGTGTGACTTGGGTGCTAGTGTTTCCACGATTCCAAAGACTTTGTGTGATGTGCTAGGTTTCCGTGAATTTGATGATTGTTCTTTAAATTTGCATCTTGCGGATTCCACCATTAAGAAACCTATGGGAAGGATTAATGATGTTCTTATTGTTGCAAATAGGAATTATGTTCCCGTATATTTCATTGTTCTTGATATAGATTGCAATCCTACATGTCCTATTATTCTTGGTAGACCTTTCCTTAGAACGACTGGTGCAACTATTGATATGAAAGAAGGAAACATTAGATTCCAATTTCTGCTAAGGAAAGGCATGGAACACTTTCCTAGGAAGAAAATAAAATTATCTTATGAATCTATTATGAGAGCCACTTATGGGTTACCTACCAAATATGGCAATACCTAGATCTATTTGTGTTTTTATGCCTAGCTAGGGGCGTTAAACGATAGCGCTTGTTGGGAGGAAACTCAATTTTATTTTTTGTTCTTATACTTTTGCTCCTGTTCAGTAATAAATAATTCATCTAGCCTCTCCTTACATGTGGTTTTATGTTTTAATTAGTGTTTTTGTTAAGTAGAACCTTCGGGAAGACTTGGGTGAAGTCTTTGCGATCTTGCTGTAAAAAACAGAAATTTTTGCACTCACGAGAATAGCTTTCATTTTTTACAAGAGAGAGATTTTAGGTTTACTCTTTTTGAAGATGATTAATAGACTAATTACTCACGTCCAGAAACTTATTTAAGAATTTTTAGATTTATATAAGCATTCTAAAGTTACAGATTGCTACAGACTGTTCTGTTTTTGATAGATTCTTTTTTTCATGTGTTGTTTGCTTATTTTGATGAATATATGAGTAGTATCGGGGGGTATGAACCATAGAGAAGTTGGAATAAAGTAGATTTAAAACCAATATAAATAAAGAATGATTTCATTACAGTACCTTAAGGTGGTGGTTTATTTTCTTATACTAATGGAGCTCATGAGATTTTCTATTGAAGATTTGATGGATTTTGGAATAAGGAGAGGCAAGAGACTAAGCTTGGGGATGCCCAAGTCACCCCAATGTAAAATTAAAGGAAAACCAAAAGCCTAAGCTTGGGGTTGCCCCGGAAGGCATCCCCTCTTTCGTCTTTGTCTATCGGTAACTTTACTTGAGGCTATATTTTTATTCACCACATGATATGTGTTTTGCTTGGAGCGTCTTGTATGATTTGAGTCTTTGCTTTTAGTTTACCACAATCATACTTGCTGTACACACCTTTTGGGAGAGACATGCCTGAATCGGAATTTAGTAGAATACTCTATGTGCTTCACTTATATCTTTTGAGCTAGAAAATATTGCCCTAGTGCTTCACTAATATCTTTTTAGAGCACGGGGGTGGTTTTGTTTTATACAAATTGTTGAACTCTCATGCTTCACTTGTATTATTTTGAGTGTCTTTTAGAACATCATGGTAATTTTCTTTGGTAATGAAATTAGTCCTAATATAATGGGCATCCAAGATGGGTATAATAAAAACTTTCATATAAAGTGCGTTGAATACTATGAGAAGTTTTATTCTTTATGATTTTTTTGAGATATGAAGATGGTGATATTAGAGTCATGCTAGTAGAGTAGTTGTGAATTCAAGAGATACTTGTGTTTCCCGTAGCATGCACCTATGGTGAGCCGTTATGTGATTAAGTTGGAGCATGATTTATTTATTGATTTCCTTCCTTATGAGTGGCCGTCGGGGACGAGCGATGGTCTTTTCCTACCAATCTATCCCCCTAGGAGCATGCGTGTAGTACTTCATTTTGACAACTAATAGATTTTTTAAATAAGTATGTGATTTATTTAAGACTAATGTTGAGTCCATGGATTATACGCACTCTCACCCCTCCACCATTGCTAGCCTCTCTAGTACCACACAACTTTCGCCGGTACCATACACCCACCATATACCTTCCTCAAAACAGCCACCATACCTACCTATTATGGAATTTCCATAGCCATTATGAGATATATTGCCTGCAACTTTCCATCATTCCGTTTATTATGACACGCTTCATCATTGTCATATTTCCTTGCATGATCATGTAGTTGACATAGTATCTGTGGCAAAGCCACCATTCATAATTTTTCATAAATGTCACTCTTGAATCATTGCACATCCCGGTACACCGCCGGAGGCATTCACATAGAGTCATATTTTATTCTAAGTATTGAGTTGTAATTCTTCAGTTGGAAGTAAATAAAAGTCTGATGATTGATGGAGTCCGGGGTTAAGGGGTATCCGGACAGCTGGACTATATACTTTGGCCGGACTGTTGGACCGTGAAGATACAAGACTCAAGACTTCGTCCCGTGTCCGGATGGGACTCTCCTTTGCGTGGAAGACAAGCTTGGTGATCCGAATATTAGATTTCCTTCTTTGTAACCGACTCTTTGTAAACCCTAGCCCCCTCTGGTGTCTATATAAACCGGAGGGTTTAGTCTTTAGAGACAATCATAATCATCATAGGCTAGCTTCTAGGGTTTAGCCTCTACGATCTCGTGGTAGATCAAATCTTGTAATACTCATATCATCAAGATCAATCAAGCAGGACGTAGGGTTTTACCTCCACCGAGAGGGCCCGAACATGGGTAAAACATCGTGTCCCTTGCCTCCTGTTACCATTAGCCTTAGACGCACAGATCGGGACACCCTACCCGAGATCCGCCGGTTTTGACACCAACATTGGTGCTTTCATTGAGAGTTCTTCTGTGTCGTCGCTGCAAGGCTTGATGGCTCCTTCAATCATCAACAACAACGCGGTCCAGGGTGAGACTATTCTCCCCGGACAGATCTTCGTGTTCGGCGGCTTCGCACTGCGGGCCCATTCGCTTGGCCATCTGGAGCAGGTCGACAGCGACGCCCCTGGCCATCAGGTCAGGTTCGGAAACTTGAACTACACGGCCGTATCCGCGGATACTTGATCTTTGACGGATTTGGGCCTATGCCAGGAGCACCGAACAGTCACGACGAGCATGGCTTAGACCTGGTATCTTACAATATTCGGGATATCGCACCTGCAGGAGCTCCAGACCTAAATCCGGGGCAGATCGCGTCGTCCGAGGACGGGTGGATGGACCCCTCCCCGGAGGCCGCACACACATCGACCGAAGAGCCGAGAACCGGCTTCACCCCCAAGGAAGCCTCTGACACCGGACCCCCGGACTCGTGTCCGGCTGTAGGTTCCAGTCCGTGCATCCCCGAGCCCGCCGAATCTGGTTGTGCTCCGGTAATAGAGTTCGCCGTTGCGGATATGTTCCAGCACTCTCCGTTTGGCGACATGCTGAACTCGTTAAAGTCTCTCTCTTTGTCAGGAGACTCTCGGCCAAACTATGTCCGGGTCGAGTTGGAAGCAGGCGATGAGGGAATTCCCTACCCACCCACCACCCACTTCATAGCCACTGTCGACGACATAACAGACATGCTTGACTTCGACTCCGATGGCACCAACGATACGGACGTTGGCGCAGGGGACGACTCCGAACCACCGCCCACGGGGCGCTGGACTGCCACCTCATCATATGATATATACATGGTGGACACGCCTAAGGAGGACGATGGCGACAAATTGGAGGATAAAACCCCCGGACAAAATCCAAAACGACGGCGCAAACGCCGCTATAAGTCCAGCCACAATAAAAACAGCGATAACAGCGCTAGAAAGATCGACACCCCAGTCAACTCCGAAGGTAACAATGACCATGTGGACCCAGCGATGGAGCAGGATGAGCCAGGTCACGCTGAACACAGCCCGGAGCAGACGACCGATCACAGTGATCCCAAGGGCCGAACTCATCAAACTGCCCCGGGACAGGAGCACAGTCCGGACGATGACGCATTCATCATCCTGGAAACACGTTTGGAACGAAATAACCTCCACAGAAGGCTTATGGGCATTGCGAGAAGCCTAAAGAAGCAGAAGCAAAGGCTTAAGGCCACACAGGAAACGCTCAATCGCAGATGGAATAAAGTGCTAGACACTGAAGAAAAATACGGCGACGATCGTCACACAAAGAGCCATCCAAAGCACAAGCTGCTGCCTGAATTCGACGATGAGGCCGTTCCACCGAAGAACAATACGACCAGTAGGCCGAAACCACTTCATAACTATAATAGAGCAGCTACTGATGCTACACACGATTTACGTGAGCTCCTGGATAAAAAGGCCGGCACGACCAGGTCCATCTATGGACCTAGAGAACCCGCTCCGGTGCAGGATTACAGTCACCAAAACAATCGGACTGATCTAGTACCAGTTCGGAATCATCACCGGACACAACAACAGTCAACAGCACGCCACAACATGTCCAGATACAGAGGGGCTGCTCACCCTCTGTGCTTCACCGAAGAGGTACTAGACCACGAATTTCCACATGGGTTTCAAACCTGTGAACATAGAGTCATATGACAGAACGACAGACTCCGGGGTCTGGATTGAGGATTCTATCCTTCACATCCAGATGGCTTGTGGGGACGACTTCCATGCCATCAAATACCTTCCCCTCAAGTTGAAGGGACCAGCTCGGCACTGGTTGAAAAGCCTCCCCGAAAACTCAATCGGAAGTTGGGAGGAACTTGAGCATGCTTTCAGGGCCAATTTTCAAGGAACCTATGTCCGACCTCCGGACTCTGACGATTTAAGTCGCCTAATTCAACAGCCCGGAGAGTCCGCCCACAAGCTGTGGAATAGATTCCTCACTAAGAAGAATCAAATTGTCGATTGTCCGGATGCCGAAGCCCTAGCGGCGTTCAAGCATAGTATCCAAGATGAGTGGCTCGCTAGACACCTCGGCCAAGAAAAGCCGAGGACAATGGCAGCCTTAACAAGCCTTATGACCCACTTTTGCGCGGGTGAAGACAGCTGGTTGGCCCATAGAGGCACCAGCGACCCAGGCCCATCCGAAATCAGGGATGGCAACGGGAAGCCACGACGCAATAAAAACAAACGTCGAAACAAGGACGAAAGTCCGGACAACACAACGGTCAACGCCGGATTCAGGGGTTCTCAACCCGGTCAACAAAAGAATCCATTTAAAGGCAACAAAGAGGGACCGTCCGGCCTGAACGAAGTCCTGGACAGACTGTGCCAAATTCATGGCACCTCCGAACCACACTCACTGAGAATGTTGGGTCTTTAAGCAAGCTGGCAAATTAAATTCCGAACGCAAGGGAAGGGAAACACCAGGTGAAGACGAGGAAGAGCCTCGCCAGCCGAACACTGGGGGACAGAAAAAATTCCCACCAGAGGTAAAAACAGTAAACATGATCCATGCGGCTCACATACCCAAGAGAAGGCGCGAATGCGCACTCAGAGATGCATAAGCTATAGAGCCCGTCGCCCTCAAACTTAACAACTGGTCGGCCTGCCCGATCACCTTCGATCACAGGGACTACCCGACTAGTATGCGGCACGGAGGATCAGTTGCCTTCGTGCTCGACCCAATAATCGACGGATACCATCTCACTCGCGTCCTCATGGACGACGGCATTAGTCTTAATCTAATATAATAGGACACTGTCTGCAGGATGGGGATAGACCCATCCAGAATCAGCCAAAGTAACACCACCTTTGAAGGGGTGATCCCAGGCGTTGAAGCCTGCTGTAGGGGCTCCCTCGTACTGGAGTTGACATTCGGTTCCCCAGGCAACTTCAGAAGCGAAGAACTACTCTTCACCATTGCCCCCCTCCAAAGTGGTTATCATGCATTGCTCGGGAGAACGGCCTTCGCCCGCTCCAACGCAGTATCGCACTATGCCTACCTTAAACTCAAGATGCCCGGTCCACGTGGCGTCATCACCATTAACGGGAATACAGAGTGTTCCTTATGTGCGGAAGAGTATGCGACGGCTCTAGCAGCTGGACTCTAAGCGGCCTCTAATATCTGTCGGGGAAACTGATCCACGAACACCTATGGGGCCGGCGGACCGTGGCCCCTTTCGGTTCGGCGGGGGGCGGAGGTCGCACGAAGAGCAGATCGAGGCGAAGCATACGAGCAGTTTACCCAGCTTCGGAGCTCTCCGGAGAGATAATACTCCTACTACTGCTTGTCTGATTGTATTGTGTTCTTGCTCGAGAGAGCTAAGTGTTTTTCTGGCTTCCGAATGATCCGAACCCTCTCTACGTTGCGCATGGGCCTCCTTTTATATGCTCAAGGGGTCACCGACAGGTGGCAACGTAAACAAGGGTACAAATGTAAAAAGAGAGGTGGTTGGTACAGTTACTTGTACAGTGTTTCCTACCTAACCCTGACGGCAGGGGACAAGGGCATTAAATGCCCGTCTGTGTAGCCCAAACAGTGCAGAAAAGGACCGTCAGGGGCGCCACCGCTCGCCACGATGGCGATCTTGTCAGCTTCGCATGCCACCGCGCACCGCTGGCTGCACAGCCTCCTGCCACGCGCGCCTGGAAAGGCCCCCAGAGCGACACGTTGGTGGATGCGCTGGAGCGTGGGCACAGAGTGGCCGCCTGCCGCGGCAAGCGCCTTGCCGCGGCCGTTGCCTTGTCGGGTCCGGAAGCTTGTCGCTCACCGGGCCTTGCCGGGACGCGCGGCGCGTCGCGGCAAGTTCCTTGAAATGCCTTGGTTGGCCTTCCCGGCAAGCTCCTCTTGCCGGGGCCTTGTCTCCTGGGCTTAAATACTTTGTTCTTGAATGGCTCCAAAGGAACCACGGAGGATCTTGGCGGTCGCCCGGCAAGCCTTGCCGCGAGGTGCTGCAACTGCCCGTGCACAAGTTCGGGGTACTAGGGTACCCCTATTCTAGTACACCGACAGGAGCCCCCGGGCCTGGGCCATACACGGTGCCGAGCGCTGTTGGGCCAGGCCCAAAACAGGGCACGGGCACACGCGGCCTGGGCCACGCCGTATCTTACTCCGTATCCACCGCGCCCTCCCCAACGGCACGCGTCGAATGCGGCGTCGTGGGAGAGATCGTGGGTGGTTTCTTTATTCGGAAGGGCGAAACGTCCGCCCCTCCCTCTTTATAAGCAGGGGAAACAGGGGCAGTTCGTTCCCCCCCCCCCCGCTGGTTGCTACTACTCCATCTTCGTAAACCTCCGCCGCTCCCCCCTTCTTCTCGAAGCCGAGAGAGAGCAGCGCTCCGCCCCCCATTGCCACCAGCATCACCAACGCCGTCGACCTCCCCCACCACCTCCGCCATGGCTCCGAAAGCCGACAAGGGGAAGGGCGTGAAGTCGGCCGAGGAGCAGCGGCTCGCGGCGCTACGGAAGGAGCGGGCGATCTTCTCCCCTCAGCTCGGTGCGCAGGAGCTGAGGGAGTACTACTACCTCTTCTGGTCGACGGAGACGCGAGCGCATCCGCGCACGAGGGTACTCCCGGCCGCCGCTTCGGAACTGGCTCCAAACGGGTACCCATTCTTCGCGCTGTTCTTCTATTGCGGGCTCTGCCCGCCCTTCTCGGAGTTCTTCTGCGACATAATGAACACCTACGGGCTCCGCCTCCTTGATTTCACCCCCAACGCCGTTCTGACCATGGCAGTTTTCGCACATTTGTGCGAAAACTTTGTCGGAGTCCACCCCAATGTAGCCCTTTTCCGCCATTTCTTCATGCCTCGGGTCGAGAGAGGAGAGCCGCTTGGCGGAGGGATCGCCTGGATCTCGAGAGTCGGCAAGAAGGAAGCGTATCTGGAGGGTGAGCTTCGCAGCAAATGGGAGGAGTGGAGAGCGGAGTGGTGCTGGATCGTCGAGGAGGACCCGCAGCCGTTCACTGCCCTGCGCCAAGCCCCAATCGTGCGCGGCAACGATTGGAGCAACGTGGCCCCGGAAGACGACAGATTGAAGATCGCCGTCACCCGGATCCTTCGCCTCAGGCTTGCCGGGCTCACTGTAGGCGCAGTTGGTGCAGACTTCCTTCGCCGCCGCATCGCCCCCCTGCAGGAGAGGGGGAGACCCGCCTGGGAGTTCAAGAACTCGGCGGATATAATGCGGCTGCGTCCAGGTCTCAACTTCAACTTCACCGTCCTGGAGTTGGATGCAATGCTTCTGGAGCTATTCAAACGCGACCCCCAGCACCCATTCGTTTTGCCGAGGAGCGTCGTTCCATTGTGCAATAATTCATCGCTTGACCGGATCCGCGCCATGATGCCATTGTGCGATTCCCACGGAATCGTTCCAACTTGGCAAGAACCTGCGGATGACGTCGTGCAGGCGTTCTTCGACGACTTGGTAGAAGTGCCGGTCCGCGCCGACGAACAGAAGAGCCTCACCCGCGACACTACCGACGCGGAGCTGCAGCGCATCGCCACTAGGGCGGAAGAGGCTGCGGCAGCAGCTGCCGCGGGCGCGTTCGGGTTCACCGTAGAGGAGGCAGAGGCGGCAAGCCTTGCCGAGCGCGAGGAGTTTGCCGGTGAGGAAGATCTTGCCGGCCCTGAAGCTGAGCCGAGCGAGGCCGGCGAGGAAGAGCCCGAGCCTTCAGACAGCTTGCCGCAGGCGGAGCCCCCGGCCCCGCCAAGAAGGCGTCTCCGCAGGGCCGGGGACGTAGCGGGGCGGCAAACTAGCCAACAGCCGCCAAGCCGTGCGACACGCTCTACCGCGGCAAGCAATGTTGCCGCGGGAGCGCCTCACGCTGCTGCGGCAACTGGAGCGGGATCTTCCCGGTCCACCGCCACCGCTCCTGCCAAGCGGGCAAGGGATCCTACTCCTCCGCCTCGCCGCACCGGAGGGGAGCCGGACTTCGATCTCTCCGCGCTCAGCTCCGACGAGGAGGAAGAAGAGTAAGTTTCTTTGGTGTTCTTGTAGTTCTCCAATCTTGTTGCTTTTATCTTGTCTCTGACTTGCTTCAATCTGAACCCATTCCTTTTCAGGACGCTGGCCCAGAGAGCGGCGAAGAGAGCCAAGGCTCCGGTGATTGTCATCGAAGATGATCCCACCGTGTCAGCAGGGGGTGTGTCTGAGACCACCTTGACGGACCCTGCAGCCACTCCCCAAAGCAGCCCCCAGCGCAGCCCCCATCATAAGTTTGTGGTTTTACTTCCTGCTGTCGGGCGCGCATGGGTGCTCTTTTCTCTACTGATATCTTGCTTGTTGATTTGTGTAGGAGCAGAACAGCCTCACCAGGAGGGCCCGAAAGCCGCCCCCGAAGCGCCATCTGCTTCGACTACGCCGCCAAGGGAGGAGTCCCCGGCAAGGGAGCGCTCTCCGGCAAGGGAGAACGCCCCGGCAAGGGACAGTTCTCCGGCAAGGGACGGCACTAGTGATCCTCCGGCGGTTGAGACCGCGACTGCAGATCCTAGTACAGGTAATCTTCTTGCCTGGAATCTTCCCTTGGGCCCTTCTTCTTCTGAATTCCCTTTCTTGGATTTTTGCTTGACTTTTCTCCCTTCTTCGTTCTTCAGATCCATCTGCTGCGGAGCCAATGGAGACTGAGGACGCCGGCGAGGAAGGCGTGCGTGGCAGTAACGACGACGCCGCCGCCAACGAAGAAGGGGCCGGTGCTGATGAGCCCGCCGGCGAAGAGGCCGCCAAGGCTGCCGCCGCAGAAGCTGGCGAGGGGTCGGGCGATCGCACTGACGGCCCTGAGGCCGCAGGAGCGCCAGGCGCTGCGCCGACCGCCGATCCCTCCGCCGCTGCCGCGGAGCCAGGCTCCGAAGAGCCCCAGCCCGGTGCCTACTTGAAGGCCGGCGACGGTATCTTCATCAAGCTTCCCTGGGCGTCGAGCTCCAGGGCGCCGGTCGAAGGAGAAGCTTTCGATGAGGAGCTGCTCGCCTCCGCCGGGCTGTCGTTGGTCGATGCGCCAAGCAGCAGCAGTGGCGAGCCTGAGGAGGAGCAGCTGCTGCGGAAGCTGCTGTCACTCTACCGCGCACGACAAGCCAAGCTGGCTTCCCGGGAAGCGCTTGTCGCGAGGGCGGGAGTCGATATGGAGAAACGCGCGGAGGAGCTCCGGGGCCTCAATCAAGAAGCCCTCCGGTCCCTGGCACAGGAGCGGGAGCGACTCGCCGAGGAGCGTACAGCCTTCCTTCTCGAGAAGGCCGAAGCTGAGGAGGAACAAAGGCTTGCTGCCGAGAAGCAGTCCGCGCGAGAAGGCGAGTTGGTGCAGCGGAAGGCCAACCTTGACAGCTACGAGGAGGAGCTTGTCGCGCGCGAGGAAACACTTGGCGGGGCTCTCAAGGAAGCAAGGGATGCTGCCGCAACTGCAGAGGCCGCCAAGAAGGAGCTGGAGACGAGGGTGACGCAGTTGGAGGCCAACCTCAAGACGAGTGGCGAGGAGCTTGCTGTGCTCAAGCGCGAGCGCGAGAAGGATGCTGCTGCTCATGGTGAGCTGCAGGGTCTTCTCGCTGAAAGGAGCAAGGAGCTCAGCGCCGCCAAGGACTCCAACGCGGATCTCGAGTTGAAGCTGGCTACGCTGACTCAGACGCTGGACGCCGCCAAGGAGCGAGAGGTGACCTTGTCGGAGAAGATCAAGGCCGACAAGGCGCTGCTGGCGAGCATCGCTGTTACCCAGAACTCATTTAGGGAGACGGTGGAGCATTGGACCGAGGGTCTGGTGAATATCGCCGCAGTCATCGACGGGGAGCTGGCGCAGCTGGGGATGGAGGACTTTGGGTATCCTTCCGACGAGCATCTCCAACCCAGCGCCAAGCTCAGCCTGTTCTTCAAGGGCGTGGCGACGGCACTCCAGCGACTCCGGGAGAGGATCCCAAAGCAGCTGGCCGACGAGTCGCGCAGGATTTGCGCGGGGGCTCTCCAGAAGGTGCTGATGAAGGTGGCCTTCCGCAACCCAGGCCTCAACCTCACCAACGTCCTCAGGTCCTTGCCGCCTGACGCCGATCTGGATGCGCTCAAGGCCCTTGTCGCACCCATTGTGGACAAGGTGAGCGAGATCAAGAGGGTTGAGGGCGATCGCGTAGACTAGGCCGCCCGTTTTCTCTTTCTCCTTGTCGCTGCTAGCCATATTATAAGATCAATCTGTTAGAGCTGCGACAAGTTATTTTGTAATATAACTCTATTTCTGTTATCAATTGCTACGTTATTTCCTTTACTAGATTCCTTCCTTTGTATGTTTTTACCCTACGCTTTTAGGGAACTTGTCGGCGCAGGCACCCGAGCCGCGAGCGCTGAGTGCGGGACGTCAGCAGCCTGCTGGCGGTGCCGCTTCCGACAAGAAACCTTGTCGCGACTAGTTGCAGCACACTTAAGTTGTTGAGCGGACTCGAAACAAAGTAAGGGCGCAACTAGCTATGAGTTGGTTCCTCCGCGCACAGGTTTTCCATACAAAGCACGGTCGTTCAAGGAAGATAACTTAAAAATTTAAAACTAATTGCTCAAACTTTGGCAACTTAGCTTTTCTGTCATTTGCTTCCCGGCAAGGCGAAAAACTTCCTTAAACGACGCCTGGTCCATACCATTATCTTCTCCTTTCCCCCGGGAAACTTGTGTGCGAGGGTACCTTCCTTTCCTTTGTTGAGAAAAAGAAAGAAGAGAAAATAAAGAGATGGAGCCTTCCGGCTCGTTATTGCTTACCGGGGGTAGGTGCTGCACAAAGTGTTAGATAACGCATGCAAGAAATAGTATAATGCATGGAATTGACAAGATGTGCGGAGCACATGAGCTTTACTTATGCACGGGATCTGCGCCCGGCTTTGTACAAAGGACTACATGCAACATCGGCAAGACTCGTACAAAAGGTAGTTGCCGGAACGGGTTCCGGCAACCGCGCCCTACGGGTAAAACTTACGAAGATGCTCAATGTTCCAGGAGTTGCTCACCAGAGTGCCATCTTCAGTCTCAAGGCAGACAGCGCCAGGCCTAGTGACTCGTTTCACCCGGTAAGGGCCTTCCCACTTCGGCGTCAACTTGTTGGAATTGCTGGCGGACTGAACGCGCCGAAGAACAAGGTCACCTTCCTCGAAGCTTCTGGCATTAACTTTGCGGCTATGGTAGCGGCGCAAAGCTTGCTGGTATCGAGCAGCTCGTACAGCAGCCTGAAGACGATCCTCCTCAAGGAGCAGCGCGTCATCTTGTCGCAGCTGCTCTTGGTCAAGCTCATCATAAGCGAGCACTCGAGGTGATCCGTATATGAGTTCCGTGGGGAGAACTGCCTCTGCTCCATAGACTAGAGCGAAAGGTGTCTGGCCAGTGGCTCGATTTGGCGTCATCCTGATCGACCAAAGAACCACTGGCAGCTCCTCAATCCAGTTCCTTCTGCACTTGCGCAGCCTGTCGAAAGTCCTGGTCTTGAGCCCGCGTAGCACTTCAGCATTTGCCCTCTCTGCTTGACCGTTGCTTCTCGGATGAGCAACAGAAGAGAAGCAGACCTTGGTGCCAAGATCTTGGATGTACTGCATGAAGGTGCGGCTCGTGAATTGCGTGCCGTTGTCGGTGATGATCCTGTTAGGGATCCTGAAACGGCAAACAATCGACCTGAAGAACTTGACTGCTGACTGTGCTGTCACCTTCCTCACTGCTTCCATTTCCGGCCACATTGTGAACTTGTTGGTTGCGACGTACAAGTACTCAAAGCCCCCGACAGCTCGGGGGAAGGGGCCGAGGATGTCGAGCCCCCAGACCGAAAATGGCCAAGATAAAGGGATCGTCTAGAGAGCTTGAGCTGGCTGGTGTATCTGCTTGGAATGGAACTGGCACACTTCACACTTGGTTACTTGTGCAGTTGCATCCTGGAGGGCTGTCGGCCAAAAGAAACCTTGCCGGAACGCTTTGCCGGCAAGCGCTCTTGCGCCAATGTGGTGACCACATATGCCTCCATGTATCTCTGCCAACAGCTTTTGTCCGTCTTCCCGGTGAATACACTTCAATTTCACACCATTGAGTCTCCTTCTGTACAGTGTGCTGTCGACAAACTGGTACATACTTGACTGCCGGGCTACTTTTTCCGCTTCTTCTTGCACTTCGGGAAGTTCTCCTGTCTGAAGGAAATGGACAATCTGTTGTGCCCATGCTGGAGCTTGTGGCTCGACAACAAGGACTAAAGGCACATCTGTTGCTGCGGGAGCATCCGCTTCTACGGCGAGAACCTGCGGTTCTGCCGGAGCTTGATGTTCCCCGGCAAGCTTGCTGGAGCAAAGCTTGTCGGGAGCGTCTGCTACGACGGAACAAACCATAAGGCTTGCCGGAGCAGACTGCTCCTCAGCATCTTTGGTGTTGATCTTGGGGACTTTCTTGGCGGCGGCTTCAGGGAGCTCTGCCGGAAAATAGTCACCAGAAATCAACTTCCTCTTCTTGTTCTGTCCAGTTGATGGTGTTACAGATGGTTGAGTCAGCTTGAGCACAAAGATCCCTGGTTCCACAGGTAACTTTAGTGCGGCGCACTTTGACAGGCCATCAGCAATGTCATTCTGAGCTCTCGGAACATGCTCCATCTGCAGGCCATCAAAGTGCTCTTCCAGCTTTCTCACTTCATCAACATATGCTTCCATCAATGGACTCTGATAATTCTTGTTCACTTGGCGGACGACAAGTTGTGAGTCACCCCTGACAATGAGCTTCTTGATCCCAAGGTCTGCTGCGATCCTGAGACCGGCAAGCAATCCTTCATACTCTGCAGTATTATTGGTTGGTTGCTCCTTGGGAAAGTGCATCTGGACTACGTACTTGAGGTGCTCTCCGGTGGGTGCGACAAGCAGCACGCCCGCACCGGCGCCTTGCAGCGAGAAGGCACCATCAAAGTACATCAGCCACTCTTTGCTCGCTTCCTTGACGGGGATGCTCGTCTCCGGAATTTCTTCATCTGGCGTTGGCGTCCACTCTGCTATGAATTCTGCCAATGCTCTGCTTTGGATAGTTGAAGTACTTTCAAACTTGAGGCCAAAGCTTGACAGTTCCAGCGCCCACTCTACAATCCTGCCTGTTGCTTCGGGATTTTGCAGTATCCTCTTCAGCGGAAAATGAGTGACGACTGTGATCTCATGTGCTTGGAAGTAATGGCGCAGCTTTCTCGAGGCCATGAGGTGGCCGAAAAGCAATTTCTGCACACCAGAGTACCTTGACCTAGCCCCCTGCAGAAGGGAACTGACAAAGTAAACTGGGTGCTGCACCATTCTCTTCCGCATCTTATCATGCTCCTGCGTAGATCCATCCTTGTCGGGACCACAGCTTGTCGGCGAAGCCCCCTGCTTGTTGCTGGACGCGTCTGCCGTGGTTGCTGGCTCATCATCTGCCTCCCTCTCTGCCACTAACGCAGCACTAACCACTTGATTGGTTGCCGCTATATACAGCAGCAACTTCTCTTGTGGCTTAGGTGCGACAAGTGTTGGGGTGGAAGGCAGGTATTTCTTCAAGTCCTGCAGCGCAGCCTCCGCCTCCGGAGTCCATTTCACTGGACCTGCCTTTTTCAATATTTTGAAAAATGGCAGGGCGCGCTCAGCAGATCTAGAGATAAACCTGCTGAGAGCAGCCATGCATCCGGCAAGTCTTCGTACATCCTTGACGTGCCTTGCTGCTTTGATCTGCTCAATGGCCTTGATCTTGTCGGGATTGGCTTCAATTCCCCACTGAGACACGAAGAACCCGAGAAGCTTGCCGGAAGGGACTCCAAACACGCACTTCTCGGGGTTGAGCTTGAGGTTGATCTTGCGCAGATTTGCAATTGTTTCATCCAAATCTTGAATCAGGGTCGCCCTGTCCTTCCTCTTGACCACTATGTCATCCATGTATGCTTCCACATTCCTGTGCATCTGCGTCTCAAAAGCGTGGTGGACTACCCTTGCAAATGTTGAACCAGCATTCTTCAAACCGAAAGGCATCCGTACGAAACAGTACATGCCACACGGGGTGATGAATGCGGTCTTCTCCTCATCCTCTTCTGCCATGAAGATCTGATGGTATCCTGAGTATGCATCAAGAAATGAAAGCAAATCACACCCGGCCGTGGAGTCAACAATCTGGTCGATGCGCGGCAAGGGAAATGGGTCTTTAGGACAAGCTTTATTAACATCGGTAAAGTCGATACAAAGCCTCCATTTCCCGTTTTCCTTGCGCACGACTACAGGATTGGCCAACCACGTAGGATGGAGCACCCCTCTGACAAGGCCCGCTGCCTCCAACTTCTTGATTTCTTCTGCGATGAATTCTTGGCGCTCCACTGCCTGTTTCCTGACTTTCTGCTTGACGGGCCGTGCATGAGGACAGACGGCAAGGTGGTGCTCAATTACTTTCCTGGGAACACCGGGGATGTCAGACGGTTGCCACGCAAACACGTCGACATTCGCCCGCAGGAAAGCAACGAGCGCGCTTTCCTATTTAGGGTCGAGAGTGGCACTGATGGTGAAGGTACCACCAGTGTCGTCCTCCTTGGCGGGCACATTCTTGGTCTCAGGTGGAGCTGCCATTACCTTCTTACACTTGCCAGTGGAGCTCGATGGTGCGTCCTCGACGGTAGCGTAGCACTCCGAAGAGGTGCACTTGCCGGAGTGGGCATCAGAGCTATTGCCGGACTTGGTCTTCTTCTTCCCCCCTGGAGCTTCAGCGGCAAGTGACTTGCGATCTGTTGCAGCTGTTGCTTCCCGGTAGATCTTGTCGGCACAGATAAGAGCATCCTTCTTGTCGCCAGGGACAGAGATGACACTTATCGGGCCTGGCATCTTGAGCATGTTGTAGGCATAGTGAGAGGCTGCCATGAATTTGGCGAGTGCTGGACGGCCGAGTATCGCATTGTAAGGCAATGGGAAGTCAGCAACGTCAAAAGTGACCCTCTCAGTCCTGAAGTTCAATTCGCTGCCAAATGTTACCGGCAACGTGATCTTTCCCTTCGGCTTGCTCCTTCCTGGGTTGATTCCTTGAAATGTACCGGTTTCTTCGAGCTCACTGTCAGGGATCTGGAGTTTCTGGAGCACCACGGAGGAGATCCGGTTCAAGCCGGCCCCGCCGTCAACTAACATCTTAGTGACCTTGAGGTTGCGGATAGTTGGTGAAACCAACATCGGCAAGCACCCAACCGCAGTTATGCGATCAGGGTGGTCCTCAATATCAAAGATGATAGGCGTGCTGGACCATTTCAGAGGCTTGCGTGACTTGACGGGCGGTGCGAAGTATGCAGAGAAGCACCACCGACAACGCACAGGACCTCTGTGGCTTTCTGGAACTCCTGCTCGTCTGTCTCCTCACCATCCATGTCTTCATCGTCGTCGTCATCTTCATCCTTGTCGCGGCCGCGAGGAGGTCTATCTCCTTGCCGCTGCTTGGCCTTGCCGCGGCGTCCTCCTCGGCCGGGACGTTTCTTGCGGATCCTCCAACAACTTCCTGGGCTTTCTCCTTGTCGCGCCGCTCGTATTCAGCTTTCTGTTGCTCAACAAGCTGCTCGACTTTCTTGCAGCTCTGGAGGTCGTGGCCCTTAGTGCGGTGGATTTTGCAGTACTGCTTGTTGGTGCCGTCCTGCTTGTCGGCAACTGCCACAGCTGCGGCAACCTCCTTGCCGGAGTTACTAGCTTTGGCTTCTTTGCTGGACTGCTCAATGGCTAGCACCTCTTTGCCTTTCTTTTTCCTGTTATTCCGCCGCCGGTTTTTCTTTACCGGGGCAGCATCATCACTGTCAGATCCTCCTGCTCCTATGTTCTCTTCGGGGAGTCTCTTCCCTTCCTCAGCACGTGCACACTTGTCGGCCAGGGCATATAGCTCACTGACGTCTCTGATCTTGCACATCGCCATTTCCTCCCGCATCCTGCGGTTTCACATGTTCTGATGGAACGCGCTGATCACCGCGGCAGGGTGGACGTCTGGGATGTTGTGCTGTACACTGCTGAATCTCTGAATGTACTTGCGCAGGGGATCTCCTTCCTTCTGGGCGAGAAGATGAAGGTCACTCTCTTTGCCATGAGGCTTGTGTCCGCCTGTGAAGGCGCCGACAAACTGATGGCATAGATCGGCCCAAGAGGATATGGAGTTGTCCGGCAAGTGCATGAGCCAGGATCTGACGTTGGGCTTGAGCACCAGCGGGAAGTAGTTGGCAAGGATCTTGTCGTCCCGTCCCCCGGCAGCCTGCACCGCAATGGTGTGGATGCTGAGGAACTCCGACGGATGCGTCTTGCTGTCGTACTTCTCTGGTACATCTGGCTTGAAGTTCTTCGTGCTGGGCCACTGGACTTGCCGCAGTTCACGAGTGAACGCAGGGCAACCTACCGCGTACGGTAGATCGCCTGGTTCCCCTGGCGCATGCATGTCAACAGAAGGCCCAGCGCGCTGGTCGGATTGACGTCGCGCTTCTCTTTGGCGCTTGATGCGAGTACGAGCGTCTTCTTGCTGTCTATCGTGAAGAACTTGGCGCTGATCGCGACGAGCTTGTGGATCCGACGATGCGGTGGAGTCACTGTCGAGGTGAATCCGACGAGTCGGCGATCCTGGCCTTCAGGGTGGTGATTGCATGGTGGTTGCACCTCCACCAGTTTCGTCGCCACCGGCTCGCGCCTGGCAACCTTGCCACGGTAGTGACGCGCTCGGCTGCCGCGGAGTGTCGCCGTTGGCGTAGCCGATGAGACTCTGAATGGTGGCCCTCCATTCGTCGATCTTGTCCGACGTCGGAGGGTAATCCAGGAGCAGTTGAGCTCATGCCAAAGCTTCTGCCGGAGTGGTGGGTGGCAGTGGCGGACGGCGCGAGGAGCGAGATGTGCTCGGACTTCTAACTATGTTAGAAGGAGCATCATCCCGTCCGTGCGACCGTGTCTCGCTTGTGCTGGTACGCTGGCGTGCATGATGGTCTTGAGCGCCCCGGGATCCACCAGCTTGATCTTGGCCCAACAAACGTATGGTACTGCGAGTACCATGATGCTGTCGGTCCCGCGCCTCCTGAGATGGGCGCGGAACAAGCGCGGACGTCGAGGTCTGCGCCGCCTTGCCCTTTGACCTGGCAACATCATGAGCTTCCTCGTCGACGTACGTCCTTCCGCCGACGTCTACCCCACCACCCGTTTGCTCCGGTGGCGGTGGGATCTACGTGGACGGAACAGCTGCCTCCGAAGCCTTCTTCTTCGGTGGCATGTTGATGAAGAAAATGAAGATCTAGCTCGTGTGAACGCCGGATCAGGTTCATACAGCCTCGACGCCCCCTACCTGGCGCGCCAAAGATGTCGGGGAAACTGATCCACGAACACCTATGGGGCCGGTGGACCGTGGCCCCTTTCGGTTCGGCGGGGGGCGGAGGTCGCACGAAGAGCAGATCGAGGCGAAGCACACGAGCAGTTTACCCAGCTTCCGAGCTCTCTGGAGAGATAATACTCCTACTGCTGCTTGTCTGATTTTATTGTGTTCTTGCTCGAGAGAGCTAAGTGTTTTTTTGGCTTCCGAATGATCCGAACCCTCTCTACGTTGCGCATGGGCCTCCTTTTATATGCTCAAGGGGTCACCGACAGGTGGCAACGTAAACAAGGGTACAAATGTAAAAAGAGAGGTGGTTGGTACAGTTACTTGTATAGTGTTTCCTACCTAACCCTGACGGCAGGGGACAAGGGCATTAAATGCCCGTCGGTGTAGCCCAAACACTGTAGAAAACGACCATCAGGGGCGCCACCGCTCGCCACGATGGCGATCTTGTCAGCTTCGCATGCCACCGCGCACCGCTAGCCGCACAGCCTCCTGCCACGCACACCTGGAAAGGCCCCAGAGCGACACGTTGGTGGATGAGCTGGAGCATGGACACAGAGTGGCCGCCTGCCGCGGCAAGCACCTTGCCGCGGCCGTTGCCTTGTCGGGTCCGGAAGCTTGTCGCTCACCGGGCCTTGCCGGGACGCGCGGCGCGTCGCGGCAAGTTCCTTGAAATGCCTTGGTTGGCCTTCCCGGCAAGCTCCTCTTGCCGGGGCCTTGTCTCCTGGGCTTAAATACTTTGTTCTTGAATGGCTCCAAAGGAACCACGGAGGATCTTGGCGGTCGCCCGGCAAGCCTTGCCGCGAGGTGCTGCAACTGCCCGTGCACAAGTTCGTGGTACTAGGGTACCCATATTCTAGTACATTGACAATATCAAAACGCATGACTCGTAGTTAAGACCATGGACACGGTAAGATAAGTCCGGCAGCCCAGATAAACCTGAGCTAAGCGCCATACATGTAATCCCATAGAGGACACCAGGGGCTATAGATATTTAATAAAGCACAACTCTTGGCTTGACCTTATTAACAGGCCAATGTCTTACACTCTTAGTATCCATTGATGATAGCCAACTCATCGCACGCTGATACGTCTCCAATGTATGTATAATTTTTGATTGCTCCATGCTACTTTATCTACTGTTTTAGGCAATATTGGGCTTTATTATTCACTTTTATATTATTTTTGGGACTAACCTATTAACCGGAGGCCCATCCCAGATTTGCTGTTTTATGCCTATTTCAGTGTTTCGAGGAAAAGGAATATCAGACGGAGTCAAAACGGAACGAAATCAACCAGAGAAGTTAATTTTGGAAAGAAACCAGCCAGATGGGCTTGGAGTGCACGTCAGGGGAGTCCCGGGCTGCCCACGAGGGTGGGGGGCGCGCCCCCCCTGGGCGCGCCCCCCTACCTCGTGAGCACCCCGGAGGTCCACCGACGTACCCCCTGCACCCATATATACCTACGTACCCTAAAACTTCCAGAACAGAAAATAGATCGGGAGTTCCGCCGCTGCAAGCCTTTGTAGGCACCAACAACCTTTCAGGAGCCCTTCCCGGCACCCTGCCGAAGGGGGGATCCATCACCGGTGGCCATCTTCATCATCCCGGCGCTATCCATGACGAGGAGGGAGTAGTTCACCCTCGGGGCTGAGGGTATGTACCAGTAGCTATGTGTTTGATCTCTCTCTCTCATGTTCCCTCTGTGGCACTATCTTGATGTATCCCTAGCTTTGCTATTGTAGTTGGATCTTATGATGTTTCACCCCCTCTACTCTCTTGAGATGAATTGAGTTTCCCCTTTGAAGTTATCTTATCGGATTGAGTCTTTCATGAGAACACTTGATGTATGTCTTGCCGTGATTATCTGTGGTGACAATGGGATATCATGTGCCACTTGATGTATGTTTTCCTGATCAATTTGCAGGTTTCGTGACATTGGGAACCTATGCATAGCGGTTGGCACACGTTCTTGACTCTTCGGTAGAAACTTTGGGGCACTCTTTCAAGTACTTTTATGTTGCTTGGCTGAATCTGAGATTGTGTGATGCATATCGTATAATCATGCCGACGGATACTTGAGGTGACAATGGAGTATCTAGGTGACATTAGGGTTTTGGTTGATTTGTGTCTTAAGGTGTTATTCTATTACGAACTCTTTTATAGATTGATCCGAAAGAATATCTTTGAGGTGGTTTCGTACCCTACCATAATCTCTATGTTTGTTCTCCGCTATTAGTGGCTTTGGAGTGACTCTTTTTTGCATGTTGAGGGCTTGTCATATTATCTACCTATGTTATTATTGTTGAAAGAACTTGCACTAGTGAAAGTATGAACCCTAGGCCTTGTTTCCTATCATTGCAATACCATTTACACTCACTTTTACCACTTGTTACCTTGCTTTTTTTATTATTTCAGATTACAAAAGCCTTTATCTACTATCTATTTTGCACTTGTATCACCATCTCTTCACCGAACTAGTGCACCTATACAATTTGCCATTGTATTGGGTGTGTTGGGGACACAAGAGACTTTTTGTTATTTGGTTGCAGGGTTGCTTGAGAGAGACCATCTTCATCCTACGCCTCCTACGGATTGATAAACCTTAGGTCATCCACTTGAGGGAAATTTGGTACTGTCCTACAAACCTGTACACTTGCAGGCCCAACAACGTCTACAAGAAGAAGGTTGTGTAGTAGACATCAAGCTCTTTTCTGGCGCCGTTGCCGGGGAGGCTAGGTAAGTGAAGGTATATCTTTAGATCTTGCAATCGAATCTTTTTGTTTCTTGTTTTAGCACTAGTCTAGTTTATAAAAGAAAATTACAAAAAAATGGAATTAAGTTTGTCTCATACGCTTCACCTTTTTAATATCTTTCGTGAGTATGATGGGAAGGAAAATTGTGCTCAAGTGCTAGAAGAAGAATTACATAGAATTCTTGGCATGAAATATGTGAATGATGAGCATGATTGCAATGTTGTTAGTATGAATCCCTTGAATATCCATGATGCTAATGATATGCAAAGCCACAAGCTTGGGAAGCTATGTTTGATGAATATGATATTTTTTGTCCCCCAAGCTTTGATGAGCAAATTTACTATGATGAAAGCATGCCTCCTATCTATGATGATTATTGTGATGATACATATGCCATAAAGAAGAATTTTTCTTATGTGGAGAGTAGTAGAATTTCTATGCTAGTAGATCATGAAAAGAATGCTTTAGGTGCTGGTTATATTGTTGAATTCATTCATGATGCTACTGAAAATTATTATGATGGAGGAACATATGCTTGTAGGAATTGCAATAATGTCAAGTTTCCTCTCTATGTGTTGAAAATCTTGAAGTTATGCTTGTTTAGCCTTCCTATGCAAGTTGATTATTGTTCCCATAAGTTATTTGCTCACAAAATCCCTATGCATAGGAAGTGTGTTAGGCTTAAATGTGCTAGCCATATGCTTCATGATGCTCCCGTTATGTTTCAATTCTTATCTTTTATGTGAGCATCATTGTCATCATCATGCCTAGCTAAAAGGCATTAAAGAAAAGCGCTTGTTCGGAGACAACCCAATATTTATCCTTACTGTTTTCGTGTGTCCACATGATTATGCTACTGTAGTAATCATGTTTTATAGCTTTTGTTTCAATAAAGTGCCAAGGAAGACCTTTAGGATGGCTTACGGTGATAGTTGTGTTGATCCTGCTGAAAATCAGAAACTTTTGCACCCAGTAAATTAGTTTTGTTAATTCACGGAAACGTGCTTCTGATCTTTTTGCTCTGGATTGGTACACGAATTTCATAGGACTTCCCAATGTGATAGGATTTTTGGAGTTCTAGAAGCATACGTTTGATACAGATTACTACAGACTGTTCTGTTTTTGACAGATTCTGTTTTCTATGTGTTGTTTGCTTTTTTTGATGAATCTATGAGTAGTACCGGAGTATATGAACCATAGATAAGTTGAAGTACAGAAGATATTACACCAATATGAATTTAGAATGAGTTCATTACAGTACCTAAGTGGTGGTTTTATTTTCTTATACTAACAGAGCTTACGAGTTTTCTGTTGAGTTCTGTGTTGTGAAGTTTTCAAGTTTTGGGTAAGGATTCGATGGACTATGGAATAAGGAGTGGTAAGAGCATAAGCTTGGGGATGCCCAAGGCACCCCAAGGTAATATTCAAGGATAACCAAGAGCCTAAGCTTGGGGATGCCCCGGAAGGCATCCCCTCTTTCGTCTTCGTTCATCGGTAACTTTACTTGGAGCTATATTTTTATTCACCACATGATATGTGTTTTGCTTGGAGCCTAATTTTATTTTGTTAGTATTTGCTTTCTGTTATTTAGAATAATTTTTTTCATCTTTAGTTTCAATAAATAAGTCAAGGATAACCTTTGCCATGCTTATTTTGCTAGTATACATGTTGCTGTTTGAAAACAGAAAGTTTACCGCTGTTGCGAAAATTCCCTAGAAAAGTCGGAGAGCGGTATAATGTTGAATCTTTTTGCATATTGAGCTCTGATAAATTTATTACAGTGGAATTTTAGTTCATAATGTTTGGAGTTAGGGAAGTATTGATACTCCTGCATTCTTTACAGACTGTACTGTTTTGGCAGATTGCTGTTATGTTTGCATTGTTTGCATATGTTTGTTTGTTTAATGATTCTATTTGAGGATAGGAGTATTAAATATGCAGAGGCATTTTGTATTCAATGTTGAATAATAATTTAAGTGATTTGTTACAGTAGAAAATGATAAGGTTTTGCATTGGTTTATACTAACCTATCTCACGAGTTCTTGTTGAGTTTGTTGTGAATGAAGCTTTTGATAAAAAGAGAAACCATGATATGAGAGGAATTAAGGAGACACAAAAGTTCAAGCTTGAGGATTCCCAAGTCACCCCAAGATAATATTTCTAGAAGTTTCAAGCATCTAAGCTTGGTGATGCCCCGGTAGGCATCCCACCTCTCTTCTTCAACAACTATCGGTTAATATCGGTTGAGCCTAAGTTTTTGCTTCTTCACATGAGTTGTGCTATCCTTGAATTGTAGTTTTCTTTAGCTTTGCTTGCTGTTTGAATAAAGTATCAAGATCTGAAATTATTTAATGAGAGAGAGCCATACATGATTTGGAATTTGTTAGAATATTCTATGTGCTTCACATATATCTTTTGAGCTTGATAGTTTTGCTCATAGTGCTTCACTTATATCTTTTGAGCCTGATAATTTTTGCTCTAGTGCTTCACTTATAACTTTTAGAGCATGGTGTTAGTTTTATTGTGGAGAAATAGTTGAACTCTCATGCTTCACTTAGATTATTTTGAGAGTCTTAAATAGCATGGTAATTTGCTTAATGTTAATATACTTGGTATTCAAGATATGTGAAACTTTCTTTTGAGTGAATTGAATACTAAGATAAGTTTGATGCTTGATAATTGTTTTGAGATATGGAGGTGATAATATCAAAGTCGTGCTAGTTGAGTAATTATGAATTCAAAGAATGCTTGTGTTTAAGTTTGCAAGTCCCATAGCATGCATGTATGGTTAAAGTTGTGTAACAAATTTGAAACATGAAGTGTACCTGGCTTGTGCATCCTTATGAGTGGCGGTCGGGGACGAGCGATGGTCTTTTACTACCAATCTACCCCCTAGGATCATGCACATAGTACTTGAATTTTTTTGATGGCTTCTAAATTTTTGCAATAAGTATATGAGTTCTTTTGACTAATGTTCAGTCCATGGATTATACGCACTCTCACCTTTACGCCTTTGCTAGCCTCTTCGGTACCGTGCATTGCCCTTTCTCACCTTGAGAGTTGGTGCAAACTTCGCCGGTGCATCCAAAACCCCGTGATACGATACGCTCTATCACACATAAACCTCCTTATATCTTCCTCAAAACAGCCACCATAACTACCTATCATGGCATTTCCATAGCCATTCCGAGATATATTGCCATGCAACTTCCATCATCATCATCATGACATACATTACTTTTGTCGTATTGCCATTGCATGATCATGTAGTTGACATCGTATTTGTGGCAAAGCCACCATGCATTACTTTTCATACATGTCACTCTTGATTCATTGCACCATCCCGGTACACTGCCGAAGGCATTCATATAGAGTCATATCTTGTTCTGAGTTTCGAGTTGTAATCCTTGTGTTGTAATCAATAGAAGTGTGATGATCATAATTATTAGAGCATTGCCCAAATAAAAAAAGGCCAAAAAAAGGAAAGGCCCAAAAAAAAGGGAGAAAGGCCAAAATAAAAAAAGAAAGGCCCAAAAAAAAGGGCAATGCTACTATCTCTTTTTCCACACTTGTGCTTCAAAGTAGCACCTCGTTCTTCATGTAGTGAGTCTCATATATTGTGCTTCAAAGTAGCACCTTGTTCCTCACGTAGTGAGTCTCATAAGTTGTCTTTTCATACTAGTGGGAATTATTCATTATAGAACTTGGCTTGTATATTCCTACGATGAGCTTCCTCAAATGCCCTAGGTCTTCGTGAACAAGCGAGTTGGATGCACACCCACTAGTTTTCTTTTGTTGAGCATTCATAGCTCTAGTGCATCCGTTGCATGGCAATCCCTACTCCTCATGTTGACATCAATTAATGGGCATCTCCATAGCCCGTTGATTATCCTCGTCAATGTGAGACTTTCTCCTTTTTTCTCTTCTCCACACAATCCCCATCATCATATTCTATTCCACCCATAGTGCTATATCCATGGCTCACGCTCATGTATTGCGTGAAGGTTGAAAAAGTTTGAGTTTATTTAAGTATGAAACAATATCTTGGCTTGTCATCCGGTGTATAGAAGTTGGGAACATCTTTGTGTGACGAAAATGAAGCATAGCCTAACTATGTGATTTTGTAGGGATGAACTTTCTTTTCCATGTTATTTTGAGAAGACATGATTGCTTTGATTAGTATGCTTGAAGTATTATTATTTTTGTGTCAATATGAACTTTTTTCTTGAATCTTTCGGATTTGAATATTCATATCAATTAAGAAGATTTACATTGAAATTATGCCAAAGTATCACTCCGCATCAAAAATTCTTTTTTATCATTTACCTACTCGAGGACGGGCAGGAATTAAGCTTGGGGATGCTTGATATGTCTCCAACGTATCTATAATTTTTGATTGCTCCATGCTACTTTATCTACTGTTTTAGGCAATATTGGGCTTTATTATTCACTTTTATATTATTTTTGGGACTAACCTCTTAACCGGAGGCCCAGCCCAGATTTGTTGTTTTATGCCTATTTTAGTGTTTCGAGGAAAAGGAATATCAAACGGAGTCAAAACGGAACGAAATCAACTGGAGAAGTTAATTTTGGAAGGAAACCAACCAGATGGGCTTGGAGTGCACGTCAGGGGAGTCCTGGGCTGCCCACGAGGGTGGGGGGCGCCCCCCTGGGTGTGCCCCTACCTCATGAGCACCTGGAGGTCCACCGACGTACCCCCTGCACCCATATATACCTACGTACCCTAAGACTTCCAGAACAGAAAATAGATCAGGAGTTCCGCCGCCGCAAACCTCTGTAGCCACCAAAAACCTTTCGGGAGCCCTTCCCGGCACCCTGCCGGAGGGGGGATCCATCACCGGTGGCCATCTTCATCATCCCGGGGCTATCCATGACGAGGAGGGAGTAGTTCACCCTCGGGGCTAAGGGTATGTACCAGTAGCTATGTGTTTGATCTCTCTCTCTCGTGTTCCCTCTGTGGCACGATCTTGATGTATCCCGAGCTTTGCTATTGTAGTTGGATCTTATGATGTTTCTCCCCCTCTATTCTCTTGTGATGAATTGAGTTTCCCCTTTGAAGTTATCTTATCGGATTGAGTCTTTCATGAGAACACTTGATGTATGTCTTGCCGTGATTATCTGTCGTGACAATGGGACATCATGTGCCACTTGATGTATGTTCTGGTGATCAACTTGCGGGTTCCGTGACATTGGGAACCTATGCATAAAGTTTGGCACACGTTCTTGACTCTCCGGTAGAAACTTTGGGGCACTCCTTGAAGTACTTTTATGTTGGTTGGATGAATCTAAGATTGTGTGATGCATATCGTATAATCATGCCCATGGATACTTGAGGTGATAATGGAGTATCTAGGTGACATTGGGGTTTTGGTTGATTTGTGTCTTAAGGTGTTATTCTAGTACGAACTCTTTTATAGATTGATCCGAAATAATAACTTTGAGGTGGTTTCGTACCATACCATAATCTCTATGTTTGTTCTCCGCTATTAGTGGCTTTGGAGTGACTCTTTATTGCATGTTGAGGGCTTGTCAGATTATCTACCTATGTTATTATTGTTGAGAGAACTTACACTAGTGAAAGTATGAACCCTACGCCTTGTTTCCTATCATTGCAATACCGTTTACTCTCACTTTTACCACTTGTTACCTTGCTGTTTTTATTATTTCAGATTACAAAAACCTTTATCTACTATCTATTTTGCACTTGTATCACAATCTCTTCGCCGAACTAGTGCACCTATACAATTTGCCATTGTATTGGGTGTGTTGGGGACACAAGAGACTTTTTTTTATTTGGTTGCAGGGTTGGTTGAGAGAGACCTTCTTCATCCTACGCCTCCTACGGATTGATAAACCTTAGGTCATCCACTTGACGGAAATTTGCTATTGTCCTACAAACTTGTGCACTTGCAGGCCCCACAACGTCTACAAGAAGAAGGTTGTGTAGTAGACATCACACTCTTACGTCATACTCTTCTATATGAGTTTTCGTTTTTACAGACACCAATCGTGCGATACCCTCCCAAGACACGGCACAACGGAGACAAAGGCGCAGACGTGCAGCAGGGCCCTACTCAAAGGTTTCTCTTTATATTAAGCCCCTGTGTAAACCTTCTTTATTGTCTCTTGTTCTTACACATCCCATGGGTATGACACCCACAAAGGATATTGCCGTTATTGGCAATTGGCCATGACAGACTAATGCGATTGTGCCCTGGTTCGGCCGGGTGAGCACCTCAGTAGAGAAAGCCGAAAACTGACTGTCATGATACAACGAGAGACTGTTCAACCACTCGAAGACTTATTGGAATCTTTAGGATTCCTCCGCATTAACGAAGGACCGTTTCCCGGTCATGTACACACGCGCCCGTATTCGGATGCACGCAAAGGTACCAGGGGCTATATAGTAGCCCCACCGTCAAACTCCTATGGCTAAGTGAAAGTGTTAAAGCTATATAGTCCGGTTGCCTAGTTAGACGTGCGATCACCTCCTTAATGGACCAAGACATTGGATCAAGTGTGATTACGCATATTTTCGCGAACACCCCTGCATTGTATGCATGGGGGCTGAAGCCAACGACTGCTAACTTTCAGATTACATATATGTATAAAACAGGAGGCACAATAGCACTTTCGGGCGAAAAGTATAAACATAGCCTCCATAATTACAATAAAATTGCTTTTACAATGAAACGATTTGTCACTCGAACATGACATTCTTCGAGCACTGAGCCTCTATTAAGCGAGCACCTTCTGTTACCTGCTCCAAGTAGTGCTCGGCCGGATCCTGGCTGCCGTTGGACTCTGGTTCGCAATGATGGTGGCCTCCATGTCTGTCCAATATGCTTTAACGCGGGCAAGATCCATCCATGCACCCTCTATGCATGCCGACCTCTTCATGGCATCGATCCACGATACGGCACCAAGCAATTGTTGCACTAAACCAAAATAACTGTCCGGCTTAGGCCCTTCGGCCATAGTTGGTCTATGACAGACCGCATTGTAAGACCAGATAGTCTATGGAGCTCGGCCATAGCAGCCATCCTCTCACTCAATGGCAATGGGCGCGTTGGAGCATTGAATTGCGACCAGAACAGCTTTTCCACTTCATTATATTTTTGATCCTTGAAAAACTTGGCCGCATCAGCCATACTCTTCACCAGATCCGCATACGCGTCTGCAGGGCTCCAGTGTCGGTCTAGAGGATCGTACTTTGGATCTAAAAACTTCGTCCGCAACAGATAGGGGTTTCCAGCCGTGATTTCTCTGGCCTGTCAAAGCTCCTCCCGCGCAACCCTAATTTCGGAATGCGTCTCCTTGGCCGCATCAAGGGCCTTCTTTAGGTCAGCCGAATTCGCCTGATTTCCTTTTTCAAGAAGCTCATACCAGTTGGCGGCGTTTTCCAGCTCCACAACCATCTCGGCTATTTTATTTTCTCTTCAGCGATGAGTATCCTATTCGGCTCTCAACTCTTCGGCCGCCTTTAGGGCAGCCGCATTGCTCGCCTGGACCTGTTCCTTGGCTAGGGCAAGTTCCGCCCTCAGGGCCTCCACGGCAGCAGCTCCACCTGCAGTCCAAGCTTATCATATTAACATTATGCTCCTCTTAATATTTCCTTTAAATAAGGAAAGCAGAGCACATACTCTGTGACTCGTTAAGCCGCGCGTTCACAAGTGTGATATCGGCATCCACAAGTCCAATCTGCCTCCTTAGTTTGGCGACTTCAACGGACCGGTCGGCTGCTGGATCCTTCGTCACCTGCGCATTAATACAGTGAGATCATTACTCAACAATGTGATCCTCCGTTTGCCGCCTAAGGTCGGTAACTAGAGTCTCAGCGGCTACGATCCACATGGAGCACACCTAGCGCGTGCGCCACAATCAAAAAATTACATATTTCATTACATACCTCAAAGCCTCTGAGCAGGCTGGTAAAAGCTTCATTCAACCTGCTTGTGGCGGATGAACTCTTCTCAAGCACTGTTCTCATTAATGAACGGTGATCCTCCGAGAAAGCAGCTTGCTCCAGAAGGCCCGTCAGCGTGTCCGGCTGGTCACCGAACTGTGGAGGACCCTTCTTATCACCCCCCGTGGGAGCCGAACGCTCCGGGCTTAGGGTGACCGAAGTACTAGCTTTTGGTCTCAGCAAATCTGGACTCCTCCGTGACGACACCTAGGGGTCGCGCGCCCCATGAGGCGGAGAGGTTGGTGGGGTTTCACTCTCCATCATCTACAGAAGGAGATCCCCCGACGACGAACTCTGTCGAGAAGAGCTGCTAGCCGGACTACAAAAGAGGGATCCCGGTTATTGTTCTTGGAGGAGGGAGGGGTAGCTTTGTATTTGCGATTAAGTTATAGATCAGCTAATGGCTGGCCCATTTGCGGGCATGGCGCGGTGAGGACGCCCTTCGAAGCAGGGTCACCTGGTGAAGTTTTCTTCCTTTGTCTAGGCACCACCGTCTCCAAGTCTTCGGAGGCGGCCCTTTTCTTCCCGCAAGGGGAGGGGACCTTAGATTCCCCTCCCCGACTATCCTCCTTCGGGGAGGTAGTAATTCCCCCGGTTTGGATGTGCAATGTGTGAAGTTCTGCTTCTCTATTTTTCCCTTCGTCATTCCCAGAGGGAACTTGACTTAGCACACGACTAAGCATCTTGGCTATGGCAGGACTGGGTGAGCCTTCGGGAAGTTGCGCAGGACACCTGATTCTCTCCGCCTTATTGAGACATTCCTGGCCGCGAATGGTTTTCGGAATAATGTTATGATAAAAATAAACGAAGTGTTCGGTTTCTAGGTTACTTACTCGGGTATGTGGGCGGTTGCAGCTCAGGCCCACATCCTCGATGGTGTCCGGACACTTTACTTGTGGTCCGAAGAATAACTCACACATCCCTTCGAGCGTCACGCCGAAGAAGTGCAGAATAGTCTGCGGACATTCCGGATTGAACTCCCACATCCGGAGAGGCCGTCGTTTGCACGCCAAGATCTGTCGGACTAGCATTACCTGAATTACGCTTACAAGGCTGATGTCCCTCTCAAGAAGCTCCCGAATGTGGCTCTGCAATGTTGGTACATCAGTAGCGAGCCCCCAATCCAGTCCCACATTGGCCCATGATGCCAGTTGAGGTGGAGGGCCCAAACGGAAGTCGGGGGCAGCCACCCACTTTGTGCCTCTAGGAGCCGTGACGTAAAACCACCTCCGCTGCCACAAATCGGACACCTCCAGGAAGAAGCCCTCTGGCCATGGGGTGTCGGTGTTCCTGCTTATTACAGCACCTCCGCACTCTGCGTGCCGCCCCTCAATCATCTTTGGCATCACATTGAAGGTCTTGAGCCATAAGATGAAGTGCGGGGTGATGTGGAGAAAGGCTTCGCACACGACGATGAACGACGTGATATGAATATGAAGCGTCCTCAGTGCAACCGCTTGAGACTTACCTAAAAACACGGAGTCATACCAACAGGCGTCGTGGGGTTGCACGCGCCAGTATTGATGGCGGATCCCGCGATAAGAGGAACACGATCTCTGTTTGGGCAAGGCTTGCCAATGAAACTGCCTCACAACGCGTATCGAGGCAGGCTGAGAATAATCGATCCGTGCTGGACCAGGCCATGGCGTAAGAGCACACCGTTGAAAAAAATTGTTGTCAGCAGATCAGATTTGTGAAATATCGTTCTCTCTATGGTGGTATGTGAAAATCGTCTCACAGAGCCGGACACAGTGTAAGTGTTCGGGGTTTACTTTGGAGTATTCGGAGATGGAACCCGCCTTGCAATGCCGAAGACAATCTACACGCCGGACTCATCATCATTGAAGCCGGGTTCAGGGGCTACTGAGGGAGTCCTGGATTAGGGGGTATCCGGACAGCCAGACTATATACTTTGGCCAGACTGTTGCACCGTGAAGATACAAGACTCAAGACTTCGTCCCTTGTCAGGATGGGACTCTCCTTTGCGTGGAAGACAAGCTTGGCAATCCGGATATTAGATTTCCTTCTTTGTAACCGACTCTGTGTAAACCCTAGCCCCCTCCGGTGTCTATATAAACCGGAGGGTTTAGTCCTTAGAGAAAATCATAATCATCATAGGCTAGCTTCTAGGGTTTAGCCTCTACGAGCTCGTGGTAGATCAACTCTTGTAATACTCATATCATCAAGATCAATCAAGCAGGAAGTAGGGTTTTACCTCCATCGAGAGGTCCTGAACCTGGGTAAAACATCATGTCCCTTGCCTCCTGTTACCATTAGCCTTAGACGCACAGATCGGGACCCCCAACACGAGATCCGCCGTTTTTGACACCGACAAGGATCTTCATTATTAGAGCATTGACCAAGTGAGGAAAGGATGATGGAGACTATGATTCCCCCACAAGTTGGGATGAGACTCCTGACTAAAAATTAGAAAAAAAGAGAAAAAAGAGGCCATAAAAAAGGGGAAAAGTCCCAAATAAAAAATGAGAGAAAAAGAGAGAAGGGGCAATGCTACTATCCTTTTACCACACTTGTGCTTCAAAGTAGCACCATGATCTTCATGATACAGAGTCTCCTATGTTGACACTTTCTTATACTAGTGGGAATTTTTCATTATAGAACTTGGCATGTATATTCCAATGACGGGCTTCCTCAAAAGTGCCCTAGGTCTTCGTGAGCAAGAAAGTTGGATGCACACCCACTTAGTTTCTTTTGTTGACCTTTCATATACTTATAGCTCTAGTGCATCCATTGCATGGCAATCCCTACTCCATTGATACCTATTGATGGGCATCTCCATAGCCCGTTGATACGCCTAGTTGATGTGACACTATCTTCTCCTTTTTATCTTCTCTACAACCACCATTCTATTCCACCTATAGTGCTATGTCCATGGCTCATGCTCATGAATTGCGTGAAGATTGAAAAAGTTTGAGAACATCAAAAGTATGAAACAATTGGTTGGCTTGTCATCGGGTATGTGCAAGATTAAATACTTTGTGTGATGAATACAGAGCATAACTAAACTATATGATTTGGTAGGGATAGCTTTCTTTGGCCATGTTATTTCGAGAAGACATGATTGCTTTGTTAGTATGCTTGAAGTATTATTGTTTTTATGTCAATATTAGACTTTTGTCCTGAATCTTTCGGATATGAACAATCATGCCACAATAAATAAAATTACATTGATAAATAAGTTAGGTAACATTCCACATCAAAATTCTGTTTTTATCATTTACCTACTCGAGGACGAGCAAGAATTAAGCTTGGGGATGCTTGATACCTCTCCAACGGATCTATAATTTTTTATTGTTCCATGCTATTATATTATCTATTTTGGATATTTAATTGGCTTTAATATGCTCTTTTATGTTATTTTTGGGACTAACCTATTAACCGGAGGCCTAGTGTCAGTTTCTGTTTTTTTGCCTATTTTCGAGTTTTGAAGAAAAGGAATACCAAACGGAGTCCAAACGGAATGAAACCTTCGCGATGATCTTTCTTGGACCGAAAGCAAACCAGAAGACTTGGAGTTGTAGTCAGATACGCAACGAGGTGTCCACGAGGCAGGAGGGCACGCCCCCCACCCTCACGGGCCCCTCGTAGCTCCACTGACGTACTTCTTTCGCCTATATATACTCCCATACCCTAAAAACATCAAGGGGAGCCACGAATCCACTTTTCCACAACCTCAACCTTCTATACCCGTAAGATCCGATCTTGGGGCCTTTTCCGGTGATCTGCCGGAGGGGGAATCGATCTCGGAGGGCTTATACATCAACAACATTGCCTCTCCTATGAAGCGTGAGTTGTTTACCATAGACCTTCGGGTCCATAGTTATTAGCTAGATGGCTTCTTCTCTCTCTTTGGTTCTCAATAAAAAGTTCCCCTCGATGTTCTTGGAGATCTATTCGATGTAATACTCTTTTGCGGTGTATTTGCCGAGATCTGATGAATTGTGGATTTATGAACAAGATTATTTATGAATATTATTTGGTTCTTCTCTGGATTCTTATATGCATGATTTGATATCTTTGCAAGTCTCTTTGAGTTATCCATTTAGTTTGGCCTACTAGATTAATCTTTGTTGCCATGGGAGAAGTGCTTAGCTTTGGGTTCAATCTTGCGGTGTACTTTCCTAGTGAGAGTAGTGGCAGCAAGGCACATATTGTATTGTTGCCATCGAGGATAAAAATAGGGGTTTATATCATATTTCTTGAGTTTATCCCTCTACATCATGTCATCTTTCTTAATGCGTTACTCCATTCTTATGAACTTAATACTCTAGATGCATGCTGGATAGCGGTCGATGTCTGGAGTAATAGTAGTAGATGAAGAATCGTTTCGGTGTACTTGACACGGACGTGATGCCTATGTTCATGATCATTGCCTTAGATGTCTTCATAATTATGCGCTTTTCTATCAATTGCTCGGGAGTAATTTGTTCACCCACCATAATACATGCTATCTCTAGAGAAACCACTAGTGAAACTTATGGCCTCCGGGTCTCTTTTCCATTATATTGCATCTCTTTTCCATATTGTTGAATCTCATTTACTATTTTGCAATCTTTAGTTTCCAATCTATACAAAAAAATTACCAAAAATATTTACTTTATTATCTCTTTCAGATCTCACGTTTGCAAGTTACCGTGAAGGGATTGACAACCCCTTTATCGCGTTGGTTGCAAGGTGGTTGATTGTTTGTGCAGATATTTGGTAACTTGTGTGTCGTGTCGTATTGGATTGATACCTTGGTTCTGAAAACTGAGGGAAATACTCATGCTACTTTGCTGCATTGTCAGGACCCTGATTCTAAGTCACACTGATCTATCATCTAACACATCATATCACTTTGCGGCCTCACGCACTGTATTCCCACGGGTGCCACCTTACCTGGCCCGGGACCATTTGCTCCTTTTGGCTCACATATATGATATGTTGCTAGTATCCATATGACAAAGAACCCGGGCTGACATGACTAGTCATGAACCCAAAGTGGCGCTACCTTACAGGGAATGGGATATATGACTCAGCAACGAACTTGTCGATCAACTATGTATGAACCCAAGTCTTCGGCTAATGGCTGGCCCATTTGCGGGCATGGCGCGGTGAGGACGCCCTTCGAAGCAGGGTCACCTGGTGAAGTTTTCTTCCTTTGTCTAGGCACCACCGTCTCCAAGTCTTCGGAGGCGGCCCTTTTCTTCCCGCAAGGGGAGGGGACCTTAGATTCCCCTCCCCGACTATCCTCCTTCGGGGAGGTAGTAATTCCCCCGGTTTGGATGTGCAATGTGTGAAGTTCTGCTTCTCTATTTTTCCCTTCGTCATTCCCAGAGGGAACTTGACTTAGCACATGACTAAGCATCTTGGCTATGGCAGGACTGGGTGAGCCTTCGGGAAGTTGCGCAGGACACCTGATTCTCTCCGCCTTATTGAGACATTCCTGGCCGCGAATGATTTTCGGAATAATGTTATGATAAAAATAAACGAAGTGTTCGGTTTCTAGGTTACTTGCTCGGGTATGTGGGCGGTTGCAGCTCAGGCCCACATCCTCGATGGTTCCGGACACTTTACTTGTGGTCCGAAGAATAACTCACACATCCCTTCGAGCGTCACGCCGAAGAAGTGCAGAATAGTCCGCGGACATTCCGGATTGAACTCCCACATCCGGAGAGGCCGTCGTTTGCACGCCAAGATCTGTCGGACTAGCATTACCTGAATTACGCTTACAAGGCTGATGTCCCTCTCAAGAAGCGAATGTGGCTCCGCAATGTTGGTACATCAGTAGCGAGCCCCCAATCCAGTCCCACATTGGCCCATGATGCCAGTTGAGGTGGAGGGCCCAAACGGAAGTCGGGGGCAGCCACCCACTTTGTGCCTCTAGGAGCCGTGACGTAAAACCACCTCCGCTGCCACAAATCGGACACCTCCAGGAAGAAGCCCTCTGGCCATGGGGTGTCGGTGTTCCTGCTTATTACAGCACCTCCGCACTCTGCGTGCCGCCCCTCAATCATCTTTGGCATCACATTGAAGGTCTTGAGCCATAAGATGAAGTGCGGGGTGATGTGGAGAAAGGCTTCGCACACGACGATGAACGACGTGATATGAATATGAAGCGTCCTCAGTGCAACCGCTTGAGACTTACCTAAAAACACGGAGTCATACCAACAGGCGTCGTGGGGTTGCACGCGCCACTATTGATGGCGGATCCCGCGATAAGAGGAACACGATCTCTGTTTGGGCAAGGCTTGCCAATGAAACTGCCTCACAACGCGTATCGAGGCAGGCTGAGAATAATCGATCCGTGCTGGACCAGGCCATGGCGTAAGAGCACACCGTTGAAAAAAATTGTTGTCAGCAGATCAGATTTGTGAAATATCGTTCTCTCTATGGTGGTATGTGAAAATCGTCTCACAGAGCCGGACACAATGTAAGTGTTCGGGGTTTACTTTGGAGTATTCGGAGATGGAACCCGCCTTGCAATGCCGAAGACAATCTACACGCCGGACTCATCATCATTGAAGCCGGGTTCAGGGGCTACTGAGGGAGTCCTGGATTAGGGGGTATCCGGACAGCCAGACTATATACTTTGGCCAGACTGTTGCACCGTGAAGATACAAGACTCAAGACTTCGTCCCTTGTCAGGATGGGACTCTCCTTTGCGTGGAAGACAAGCTTGGCAATCCGGATATTAGATTTCCTTCTTTGTAACCGACTCTGTGTAAACCCTAGCCCCCTCTGGTGTCTATATAAACCGGAGGGTTTAGTCCTTAGAGAAAATCATAATCATCATAGGCTAGCTTCTAGGGTTTAGCCTCTACGAGCTCGTGGTAGATCAACTCTTGTAATACTCATATCATCAAGATCAATCAAGCAGGAAGTAGGGTTTTACCTCCATCGAGAGGTCCTGAACCTGGGTAAAACATCATGTCCCTTGCCTCCTGTTACCATTAGCCTTAGACGCACAGATCGGGACCCCCAACACGAGATCCGCCGTTTTTGACACCGACAAGGATCTTCATTATTAGAGCATTGTCCCAGTGAGGAAAGGATGATGGAGACTATGATTCCCCCACAAGTTGGGATGAGACTCCTGACTAAAAATTAGAAAAAAAGAGAAAAAAGAGGCCATAAAAAAGGGGAAAAGTCCCAAATAAAAAATGAGAGAAAAAGAGAGAAGGGGCAATGCTACTATCCTTTTACCACACTTGTGCTTCAAAGTAGCACCATGATCTTCATGATACAGAGTCTCCTATGTTGACACTTTCTTATACTAGTGGGAATTTTTCATTATAGAACTTGGCATGTATATTCCAATGACGGGCTTCCTCAAAAGTGCCCTAGGTCTTCGTGAGCAAGAAAGTTGGATGCACACCCACTTAGTTTCTTTTGTTGACCTTTCATATACTTATAGCTCTAGTGCATCCATTGCATGGCAATCCCTACTCCATTGATACCTATTGATGGGCATCTCCATAGCCCGTTGATACGCCTAGTTGATGTGACACTATCTTCTCCTTTTTATCTTCTCTACAACCACCATTCTATTCCACCTATAGTGCTATGTCCATGGCTCATGCTCATGAATTGCGTGAAGATTGAAAAAGTTTGAGAACATCAAAAGTATGAAACAATTGGTTGGCTTGTCATCAGGTATGTGCAAGATTAAATACTTTGTGTGATGAATACAGAGCATAACTAAACTATATGATTTGGTAGGGATAGCTTTCTTTGGCCATGTTATTTCGAGAAGACATGATTGCTTTGTTAGTATGCTTGAAGTATTATTGTTTTTATGTCAATATTAGACTTTTGTCCTGAATCTTTCGGATATGAACAATCATGCCACAATAAATAAAATTACATTGATAAATAAGTTAGGTAACATTCCACATCAAAATTCTGTTTTTATCATTTACCTACTCGAGGACGAGCAAGAATTAAGCTTGGGAATGCTTGATACCTCTCCAACGGATCTATAATTTTTTATTGTTCCATGCTATTATATTATCTATTTTGGATATTTAATTGGCTTTAATATTCTCTTTTATGTTATTTTTGGGACTAACCTATTAACCGGAGGCCTAGTGTCAGTTTCTGTTTTTTTGCCTATTTTCGAGTTTTGAAGAAAAGGAATACCAAACGGAGTCCAAACGGAATGAAACCTTCGCGATGATCTTTCTTGGACCGAAAGCAAACCAGAAGACTTGGAGTTGTAGTCAGATACGCAACGAGGTGTCCACGAGGCAGGAGGGCACGCCCCCCACCCTCACGGGCCCCTCGTAGCTCCACTGACGTACTTCTTTCGCCTATATATACTCCCATACCCTAAAAACATCAAGGGGAGCCACGAAACCACTTTTCCACAACCTCAACCTTCTATACCCGTAAGATCCGATCTTGGGGCCTTTTCCGGCGATCTGCCGGAGGGGGAATCGATCTCGGAGGGCTTATACATCAACAACATTGCCTCTCCTATGAAGCGTGAGTTGTTTACCATAGACCTTCGGGTCCATAGTTATTAGCTAGATGGCTTCTTCTCTCTCTTTGGTTCTCAATAAAAAGTTCCCCTCGATGTTCTTGGAGATCTATTCGATGTAATACTCTTTTGCGGTGTATTTGCCGAGATCCGATGAATTGTGGATTTATGAACAAGATTATTTATGAATATTATTTGGTTCTTCTCTGGATTCTTATATGCATGATTTGATATCTTTGCAAGTCTCTTTGAGTTATCCATTTAGTTTGGCCTACTAGATTAATCTTTGTTGCCATGGGAGAAGTGCTTAGCTTTGGGTTCAATCTTGCGGTGTACTTTCCTAGTGAGAGTAGTGGCAGCAAGGCACATATTGTATTGTTGCCATCGAGGATAAAAATAGTGGTTTATATCATATTTCTTGAGTTTATCCGTCTACATCATGTCATCTTTCTTAATACGTTACTCCATTCTTATGAACTTAATACTCTAGATGCATGCTGGATAGCGGTCGATGTCTGGAGTAATAGTAGTAGATGAAGAATCGTTTCGGTGTACTTGACACGGACGTGATGCCTATGTTCATGATCATTGCCTTAGATGTCTTCATAATTATGCGCTTTTCTATCAATTGCTCGGGAGTAATTTGTTCACCCACCATAATACATGCTATCTCTAGAGAAACCACTAGTGAAACTTATGGCCTCCGGGTCTCTTTTCCATTATATTGCATCTCTTTTCCATATTGTTGAATCTCATTTACTATTTTGCAATCTTTAGTTTCCAATCTATACAAAAAAATTACCAAAAATATTTACTTTATTATCTCTTTCAGATCTCACGTTTGCAAGTTACCGTGAAGGGATTGACAACCCCTTTATCGCGTTGGTTGCAAGGTGCTTGATTGTTTGTGCAGATATTTGGTAACTTGTGTGTCGTGTCGTATTGGATTGATACCTTGGTTCTGAAAACTGAGGGAAATACTCATGCTACTTTGCTGCATTGTCAGGACCCTGATTCTAAGTCACACTGATCTATCATCTAACACATCATATCACTTTGCGGCCTCACGCACTGTATTCCCACGGGTGCCACCTTACCTGGCCCGGGACCATTTGCTCCTTTTGGCTCACATATATGATATGTTGCTAGTATCCATATGACAAAGAACCCGGGCTGACATGACTAGTCATGAACCCAAAGTGGCGCTACCTTACAGGGAATGGGATATATGACTCAGCAACGAACTTGTCGATCAACTATGTATGAACCCAAGTCGTAGCACTACAAGGACATAAAGGAACAACGCGTGACATTTCCCCGAAGGGACAGACATAGGAACGAAGATGGACACATGCCGGACAGCCTAAGTGTTCCGGAGCAGTAGCAAGCGACCAAGGCTTAGTGGAAGCACTAGGAGACATTTCCCGGTAAGAGAGGCTACCAAGGATAAACAACTAGGTAGTCAGATCCCACACATACCAAGCATTTCAAATCATACACACAATATGTTCGATATGTGCAAATACGACGTGGCATCATTACAAAACTTTACAACTCAAGTACTTTATTTAAAAGGCTCCAAAGAGCCATACATATCATTCATACTGATAGGGGTCACACGACCCGACATTCAAGTCATACAAGCATACAAGCACAAGTGAAAGCGACTTGTCTGAGTACAGACTACTAGAAAGCAAAATGCTTGAGGAAGCCTATCTATCTACAAGGGTACTTCACATGCTCAAGATCACCACTTGGGTATCAAGCTACTCATCAACGCCGATGTCTACGTAAAACCCTTCAGAAGGGGCGGCATTCTCTTCTGCAATAGTAATTAAGCAAACATGAGTACAAAGGTACTTAGCAAGACTTACATCAGATCCTACATACATGCACATTATCAACAAAGGGATAGTGGAGTTATTGCAGCAAGCTAGCTTTGACTCTTGGCTAAGCTATCCTACGAGACAGCAACATGTAAATGTTTTGCGCACACGAGTCGACTACTCACCACAACAATACACTACCACGAATCCTCTTCCATCATCCTACCGAAGGGCTATCCACGACACTCACACTTGTCTTGAGTCTTTTAGTTGTTTCCATTTACTTGTCTATGAACTGTATAGGCAACCAAGTAGTCCTTTACCGCGGACATGGCTATTCGAATAGATGATATTAACCCTGCAGGGGTGTACTTCTTCACACACACTTCCACCAGTTATCGCCGTTTACACGACATGTACTCGGCAACCTTCAAGCGGAAGCCCAACGAGGGTGTCGGCCACGGCCTGACTAAACACTCAAGTCCCTAGTCCAGGTTTATCGCCTATCCAGGTTCCATCCGGAGGGAGTCTAACCGAGGTTTCCACATACGGCTCTGAACGATGCGTATAGGGTTCCGAGACACCAAACGAGCGCCCGGCATACCCGCCCAAGTACCTACCGCATCACAGCCCACCCCGAGGGTCAGCGCTATGCACAGCCCCTAGTATACTACAAACACCAGTAACTACTGGCAACTCCTGGACAGAGGACAAGGGTGGTTAATAAGCCGAGAGGGTCAATTAAGGATCCCAATGTATGGTAGTAGCTGATCTTAAATCACACATACAGATCTCAGTTTTTAGGGACGGTTCCAAGGAAACAACCCACCATGTATTCCTACATGGCCTCTCGTCGATACATTTACCAAATCATGTTCAACACTTCACTCTCATCACCGACATGATCATTTCACTCTAGCCCATCACCAAGATGAACTAGACCTAACACGACTCTAAGCATAGCAGGCATAGCAAGGTAGGAAACACAAACATGGCTCAATCAACTCCTACACATGCTAGTGGGTTTCAACTAGTTAATGTGGCAATGACAGGTCATCCAGAGGAAATGGGTTCAACTACTGCAACACACAGCAGTTTGAAACATTGTTGTCTTAAATGCAGTAAATGAGAGCAGGAGCAAGAACAATGAATTTTATCGATATGATCAAATGGTGGTTGCTTGCCTGGCACATCGGTTCACGGGTACTGTCCTTCAGTTGGATATTCACGGTAATCCTCAGGAGCAGAACCTACTACAGAGAACATACCAGTAACACAATCAATACACGACAATAAGAAACAATAGGATGCATGCATTTGACATGGCAAAATGAGTGTGTTGGGCTAATGCAACTACAACAAGATGGGTTTGAGCCATTTTGAACCAAAGGTTCAACCCCAAAGTCGTCTTATGGATTTAAATGGTGCTTTATCATGTTTTGATCTATACAGAAAGGTTAATTTTCTTAAACATGCATTAAACCAGTATAGATGGATAGATTGGATTTTTCTGATCATTTTTCATATATAAATCTTTGCATTTGGAGTTGCAGATTAATTTCTATGATTTTTAGAAGTTAGCACTATTTTCTGGAATTTCCTGAATAAGAATAAATCTAGAAAAGGCATTACTGCGTCAGCTTTGCATCAACACTGTGTCAGCAGGTCAACTATGTGGTCCAGGTCAAACCTGACCAGTGGGACCCACTGGTCAGTGTTACAGCTAGTTAACTAACTAATTAAATTTAGATTAGTTGCTAATCTAGGTTCGACGAAAGGGCAGGGCCCACATGTCAGTGACGGAGGGGGGGTCAAATACCTGGTCAAACTGGGTTAAATCGTCGGTGTTTAGCCGCTGACGACGACCAGACGCGGCGGAGGGTGCGGGTTTCTCACTCCGACGACCAAACGGGCGGCAGAGAGCATCTACGCTTAGCTGGGAGTAAGCCGCGTCGAGTGGTGGTGGTGGTTGGGCTCGGGATCGCCGGAAACGCCACCGGCGACGAGCTTGGCGGCTGCCGGAGTTCGAGTGAGCTCGAACTCGATGCTATGATGCACATGGTGGCTTGGGGCTAGCTCCTATGAGGCCTACGCGATGCGGTGAGTGCGTTGGGCACGGTGGTGAGGCCGTTGCGTGGCCTGAGCCATGTCGGTGGTGAGCTCAGGCGGCGACGCATGTGGCGCTGCTTGGTGCGGTCGCTACAACATGCGACAGCGAGAACCGAGAGAGGGAGGAGAGGCAGAAGCTCACAATAGTCACGACGAGCTAGGCAGCGGGGTCGGGGACGAGCTGGAGCGAGTGTGGCAACGAAGTGGATCTCCGGCGACGGCTAGGCGAGAGAAAGTCGCTGCAGTGGGTCTGGGGTGAACAAGAGCTCGGGGCTCAATATGCTCGACGGAGTAGACGGTGGCGGAACTTCTGGACACGGCAGGGCGATGAGGGGGCAACGGTGGCCATGACTACGATGACGATGCGGCTACAGTGGTGTCGACCATTGCAAGGAGAGAGTGAGAGAGAGGCGCAGGGGGGCGAATGAGGTGTCGGGGAGGTTGGGGCGACGAGGTGGAGTTCATCCATGCGTCCAGCGGCTCGTCGGCAAGCAGGTGGAGGCGTGGGAAGCTCGGGCATGCCGGCGCTCACCTCCCTACCTACCTGGCGGGAGGAAGCAGCTGACCGGCATGGGCTAGCACAGTGCTGAGCCGCCAGGTGGTCTGCCAGGTGAGTTTTGGCCAGGTAAGTCTCTTTTCTTTTATTTCTGTTTTCTATTTCTTTCTGTAGCTTTGTGGCTTTAATAAAAATACAAAAACATTCCCAAAAATCATGAAACTGCTCAAGGCCACTGTTTGGATTATTTCCAACAGTAAACATTTTAGTTCTTGATTATTTGGACATTTAAAAGATTATATAACATTTAAATGCCAAATGCAAATAGAATATGATTTATTTCGGTGAACCAATGATGTCCTAGAAAAGTGTGCACCATTTTTGTCAGGAGTTCTAGACCAGGGAAAAGATGATGAACATTTTTGAAGGGCATTTCAGGTTCATAGAAAAATTATTTTAGTAACCCTAGTTGAGTTTGGTGGTGCTGGGGGTTTCTGCCATCCCCATTTCAACTTTCTGTGAAAAGTAAACATGATGCAATCACTCCAATGCATGCACTGACTAGGGTTGTGACAACTCACCCCCACTCAGAAAAATCTTGTCCCGAGATTTAGGATCCGCCAGAAAGAAAGTGGTGTGACCATTGAACCTTGAGAAACTTGATATTATGGCGTCGAGTGGTACGCTCGGCTTGGTCAAGGATACAAACGGGATATTCCCGATATGTGTGATTATCTTGGATATCTAGCGTTTCGTGGTCCACTCCACGGATATGATCTGAGAAGCAACGCCTGAGTTGAGAAACGTTGAAGACACCATGAACTCTAGAAATATGCGTGGGTAGTTCCAATTGGTAGGCAACTTCTCCCCGTTTGGCTAGAATGCGAAAGGGTCCAATGTAGCAAGGAGCCAATTTGCCTTTAATACCGAAACGATGGGTTCCCTTTAGAGGATTAACCCGAAGGTAAGCCTTATCATTAACCTAAAAGTCATGGCCTTATGTTTACGATCATATTGGCTCTTTTGACGAGATTGGGCTGTTTTCAGCTTTTCACGAACAATGTGAACTTGCTCTTCTCCTTGCTGGATCATGTCTAGGCCAAAGAATTGCCTTTCCCCAGTTCTAACCAGTTAATAGGCGTTCAACACCTTCGTCCATAGAGAACTTCAAAAGGAGCTTTGTCCAGGCTAGATTGATAGCTATTGTTATAAGCAAATTCGGCAAATGGAAGGCATTTCTCCCAATCCATTCTGAATGAGATAACAGAAGCTCGGAGCATATCTTCCAGAATTTTGTTGACGCGTGCTACTTGACCACTTGATTAAGGGCCGAAGGCGTTGCTAAAGGAGAGACGAGTTCCAATAGCATTTGGAAACTTTCCCAAAATCGAGAGGCGAAGAGACTTCCACGATCTGAGTTTATCTCCAATGGAACACCATGAAGAGATACTATTGGAGAAATATACAAATCTGCTACCTAGCTAGCGGTTATACTCTCTCGAACAGGTAGGAAATAGGCTAATTTGGAAAGACGATTGATGACGACGAAGATAGCATTATTCCCCCTCTTGCTCCTGGGAAAACCGATGATGAAATCAATACCAATTTTATCCCATTTCCATTCAGGAATAGCTAAAGGTTGGAGGGGTCCAGCAGGCTATAGATGCTCTGCTTTAACATGACAACAGACATCACAACTAGCAATATATTGAGCAATTTCCCTTTTCATCCTAGTCCACCAGAACCTCTGGCGTATGTCCTGATACATTTTGGTACTACCGGGATGAATGGTGAGAGGGGATTCATGAGCTTCCTTAAGGATCAATTGCCGTAGTTGTCGTTTCTTGGGAACCACTAAATGGTTCTCGAAGAATAAAACGCCTTGATCATTGTGAAACATTTAGCAGCTCCGCTAGCAATGTTCTCCTTGATCCGAGATATTCCCTTGTCATACAGCTGATCGGTTATGATATGATCCGTAAGGGTAGGTTTCGCCACCAAGGTAGATAGGAACCCCTAAGGAACAATGTGACGATTAAGCTTCTGAAATTCCTCATGGATAAGTGGTTGACTTTGTTCTAACATCATATTGTTACAATAAGATTTACGACTAAGTGCATCAGCCATGACATTGGCTTTTCCTGAGGTGTAATGTATTCCTAAGTCGTAATCTGTGAACAACTCGACCCAACGTCTTTGCCCGAGATTCATATCCGGTTGGGTGAATATGGTTTTTAGACTTTGGTGATCGGTGAAGATTTTGCAACGATTACCGAGAAGGTGATGTCGCCAGGTTTTGAGTGCATGGACTACAACTGCAAGCTCTAGATCATGTGTAGGATAGTTTTCTTCATGTGGATGCAACTGCCGTGAAGCATAGGCAATTACATGATGATCTTGCATGAGTACGCAACCTAGTCCTTGTCGCGAGGCGTCTTAATAGATAACAAAGTCCATGGAGAAATCCGGTGGTACTAGTACGGGAGCAGATGTCAGGCGTCTTTTCAGTTCCTAAAAACTATGCTCGCACTGTGGGGTCCACTCGAACTTTTATCTTTCTTGAGAAGTTCAGTGAGAGGTTTATCAACCTTGGAGAAGTTCTCAACAAATAGCTCGCTAAGCCAAGGAAACTCCGAACTTGCTTGACCGATTTAGGTGGAGTCCAATTAAGAATGGCCTGAACTCGCTTGGGATTGACAGCAATACCCTTACCAGAGATTACATGGCCTAGGTAGGTCGCTTCTGGCAACCAGAATTCACATTTAGAGAATTTGGCATAAAGGCGGTGCCCTTGAAGTTTCGTCAATACTAGCCTAAGAAGCTCGGCATGTTCTTACTCATTCTTGAAATAGATGAGTATATCATCGAGGTATACCACGATGAATTTATCCAAATAATCGATGAAGATCGAGTTCATTAACTGAGAGAAGGTGGTTGGGGCATTGGTTAAATCGAAGGACATGAAGGTGCACTCGTATTGGCCATAACGAGTAGCAACGATCGTTTGGAAATGTCCCCATTCTTGATTTTGATTTGACGATAGCCCAACCTCAAATCCATCTTGGAAAAGACCGAGGATCCAGCAAGCTGATGATACAGGTTGTTGATCCTGGGGAGCCGATACTTGATCTTTATGGTGACCAAATTGACGGGTCAATAATCTACAACCATCTTATCCGTACCATCCTTGTTCTTGAAGAAGAGGACGGGACAAGCCCATGCAGAAGAACTTGGATGGATGAAACCCTTTTTCAAGGACTCATCAAGTTGTTTCTTGTGTTCAGCTAGTTCTAGGGGTGCCATCTTATAGGGTCACCTACAGATTGGGACAGTTCCTAGGACAAGATCTATCACGAACTCGACATCTCTTGCAGGTGGAACACCTGGCAGTTCTTCTGGAAAGATATCCGGAAAATCACGGACTACCGGGACATCTTCAAGGTCTGGCATTATGGGAGTAGAGCTGATGCTCACACACTCGGGTCAAGACATTGACTACCTTGCCCGATGGATGTGTAAGTTGAACATTCCTAGAGTAACAATCAATCTTAACATGATGGGTTGTCATCCAGTCCATACCGAAGATGATATTTATGGCCGAGGATTTGAGAGCTATCAAGGATGCATGGAAAACAAGTCTATCAACATGAATTTCATTCCCATGGCTTACTCTAGAAGTTTTCCATCTAGAGCCAGGAGTAGAAATTTCCATGGTGGACGGCATATCACAAAATGCGGTGTTCTGCAAATGAGCATAGCTCTCAGACATAAATGAATGAGATGCTCCAGTATCGAAAAGAATAGATGCCAGATGGCAGTTAACAAGGATCGCACCAAGAACGACATAGGGTCATCCTGAGCCTCTTCAGCTGAGACACAGTTCACATGGCCACATGAAGTGGTGGTTGGCTTGGAAGAATACCCCTTCCCTGTTGGCCTGCCATGGCCAACGGCCTTTCCGGACTGATTGGGGTTGTTTTCTTGGGACACTCTCGCATGTAGTGACCCGGTTCTCCACACTTGAAGCATGTCACAGTGTTGGTCTGTGGAGGAGCATTGGAGGCTGATCCACCATAAGTCTTAGGTGGTGCATACTGCTGGGTTGGAGGAGGCGCCTGATTGGATGGCCTCGGAGTGAATCTAGGTGGCAGAGCTCTGTTTCGGACCAATACCCAACGCTTTTGAGAGCCAGAACCAGATGAGGAACTAGTGTCCCGAGGATGCTTGCGTGTAGCTTCAAAGTCAGTCTGGCCTGTCTCAGCACTGATAGCCTTGTTCACTAGCTTCTGGAAGGAAGTGCACTCGTGCAGACGAAGATCACGGCGAAGCTCGGGGCTGAGTCCCTTGCGGAACCTCGCCTGCTTCTTTGCATCAGTGGACACTTCTTCAGGTGCATAGCATGCTAGGTTTCTAAACTCTCTACAATATGCATCCACGGTTAGCCTGCCCCGGGTGAAGTTGAAAAACTCCTCCCTCTTATGATCCGTAAGACCTTCCAGGATGTCGTGCTCACGAAAAGCCTCGCTGAAATCTGCCCAAGTGTTATCCTGGCCAGCTGGGTGCATGGCCTCATAGTTTTCCCACCAAAGGCTAGCGGGGCCTTCAAGATGATAAGCAGCGTAAGTGACCTTGTCAGCTTCGGCTACGTGTGCAGAACATAGCTTGTGGGTGATGCTGCGGAGCCAATCATCCGCATCAAGAGGCCTGACGGAATGATGGAAGTTTGGTGGGTACAACTTGATGAAGTCATTGAGAGACACCAAGTCGTTCCTCTGGTGATGTCCAGTATTCTGCTCAATGCGTTCCAGCAGTCGATTGGTCTCACGTTTGTTCCTTTCAGCCTCCAACATGACCTCAGCCAAGGAAGGTGGATGAGGCATATTCTCATCCATAGCCCCACTGGCTTCACAATGCTCCTGGGCAGCAAGGGTGCTTCGGGTGTTGACCATCCTAGGAAAAAAACAATTTAGACAAGGATGGCAAAGCTCTGACGTAGGAGTGCAAAATGCAATGGATGACACGGAATGCAGTGATGTTCATCTGTAAGACATGGTAATACAGAAACTGCCATATATATACCGTTGGTCATACACACCATACATAGTTTAGTACAAGCCCAGGCTGAAGTACAACTATGGTGAGAGAAATATTACATCTCATCAGAGGCATTCCAAACTCCTATACATTATTTTTCTACGCCTCCGGAATTCAGTACACAATAAGTCATATTCCACAAGACACGCGGGACTGTGGAGATACAACTACTACAATACTACTAGTGCCATGATTTAGCTCAGTCGTCTCCGTCTCCGTAGTAATCTTCATAAAGATTACCTGCGTAGCCTATAAGTGAAACATGCTTATCTGGAAACTCCCGGTGGCATGGGGCCTGTGGACCATAAGGCCAAGGATGAGGCCTTGGTCCCACGAACGGTGGCAGACGACACCCACGTGGAGGTGTGATGCCTCCAGCATTAGGATAGTCCATACGAGCTGGCAGACGAGTGCGTATGGGGTACAAATCCCGCATATCAAGATAACCAGTCTGCACGGCGGGTGCAAGCCGTGTCATAGTGGCCCGGTGGTACGCTCGAGTGTTGAACAGCTCCATCCGGAGGGCAAGGACCTCACGGTCCCTTTCCTCCAACATATCTGTGGTGGTCTGAAGGCTCGGCTCCTCATTAGTAGCTTCAGCGTAAAGACCAGTGTAATAACCCTCCTGACCAGTAAGTACTGTTGGCAGATAGCAGAACTCAGTGTTCTTGAGTCATGCATGTCCAGCTCGAATGACAATTATCACGGAGTAAGCAACGTCCTAGAAGGACATCTCCACGGTAACTCCATGTCGGTGTACAGAAGTAAGGGCACTACTTTGTACCCCTTTACCTGTGCAAGGGCAGTTAGAGACATGCCTCCAGCCACACTTAAGCGGGGCAGGGGCAGGGAATCAAAGCCACAAGGTGGTCAAAGCAACGCCAAGATAGAGACAGGAAGAGCAAGAGGGTGAGGTAGGTTGCCCTGGTAAGACCATTGCCGGGGCAGCCTCCATGGCCCCAGCAAGGACCTTGCCGGGGCAGCTCGCCCAACGCCAGTGGATTGCGCCACCCTTGAGCCCCAGGTTGTCCAACACCACCAACCACGTTGGGACCAAGGCTCGAGAGGCGCCTCCATGATGGCATGCAAATCTTTGTGAAGATAAGAAGCACTCGAAATCAGATGAGGATTAGAAGACGACAAACCTCGGCGAGATCCTTGCCAAGGAAGCCCACAAGACCTCCGGCAAGATCCTTGCCGGGGACAACAACAAAGCCACGGCAAGACCCTTGTCGGGGCACCGGCAAGGCCCTTTCCGAGGACAACGCGGGGCCACAGCCAGGCCCACGTCCACCAAGTTTGCACTGCCGCTATCCATGCAGCTGCCAGCCCACAAACTAGGTAGGCACCTGCATGTCGACGGGAGGCTTCCAAGCCAGCTCAGCGAGCGCCTACTTTGTGGCATGCAAATCTTTGTGAAGGCCCTACCATCGCACCACCTCAGCAGCCTGCCAGCCTACATGGCGCTAGCCGCCTCGCTGGCCCGGGCACGTGTCAAAGCAGGGCGAGGCGGCGGTAAAGTAAGGGGGACACCTAAGAGGCGCATTAAATGTGTCTTGTCCCGTAATGGCTAAGCGATGAACTTAGCCACCGTACACCGATGCGACCTCCTGTGTGCCACTTTGGCGATCCCCTTGACTATAAAAGGAGGCCCGAGGCATCCAGGAGAAGGATTCGAACCCTTGGACAAGTTACACTCATCGTAGCTTGATCAACAACTCCAAGAACACTGATATACACACAAAAGCAGGACTAGGGTATTACGCATCCTTGCGGTCCGAACCTGGTTAAACGACCCGCATGCTTGTGCTGATTGCTGATCCTGCTCTTCTCACGACCCCGTGCCCCGCAACCGTAGTAGGGATTCTTGTGATCCCATAGGTGTCGTTTCCACTGACATCTTTGGCGCGCCAGATAGGTTCATGGAGTCGTGAGAATCTGGTTTAGCAGCTAGTCGAACAGCTCATCGTCGCCATGGCTCCAAAGAGGAAGATGACCACAGCGATTAGTTCATCCGGAACCGGACTGCCTGTAGTGATGCGGGCCAGTAGCGGGCCAGTCGCAGAAAGAACCCGTGAAGACCCACATCGCCCTGGCGGTCCATACCTAGAAAGCTTGCGTCGTTCGTGCGCCAGGCGATGGGCGCACGCCGCAAACTCTAGAGACGGAGTTGGGCCCCCCGCAGGCGGTGCGGGGCTCTCCAGGGGCGTCGCCATGCCCCCCGACGGCGGCGCGGTGGCCTCCAAGACACCAACGCCGGTGCCCACGGCGCGCTCTTCCCAAGTTGTGCTTGATGAGCAGTGCCACTCCGCTAGTGATCCTGAGCGCCGCCCTGGCAAGAGTCCCGCGCGTCCTTCACGGAACAAGGAAGGCCAGCATGCACGCCGAGGTGCTTGTGAAAATGGAGGATGGCCGCATGGGTCGTGATAGAGCTCCTTCTAACATAGTTAGAAGTCGAAGCGCGTCACGGTCCATGCAGCTTTCGCCGCCGCCCACACCAGCGGAAGCTCTGGCGCGCGCAACTGCACCTCGACTTTCCTCTCGCTACGGAGAGGCTCGACGAGTGGAGAGCTAGTGTCCGGAGCCTCGTCAACATCGCTAACAAAGATGATCCATGACTAGTGGGGCCCATAGGCCGTCGCTCCATCGAGCCACCGCATGCCAGCGGTGGGATGGCCGGGGGCGACGCAGCCACGGTGCACTCTCCTCCCCCATATCAGCCACCGTTGGTGTCGATCCGTCGCGATGACTCTTGCGATAATATCTGCATAGCATCGTCCTATCCGCGGACCCACCGCGACCAGCGTCAAGTTCTTCTGGAGCGAGCCCTTGAAGACGCTCGAACCACCATCGAGTGCCGCGTGATGCACGCCACCAATCAGACAGGTGGGCAGGACCCAATATGGACCACCCGCCACCGGGAGGCTATGGTGGCCTACCCTATGAGGTAGGTTGCCGGCCTTCACCCGTGAGCTGTGGCAGTTCTAGTGGCCCTCCCACCGCATGTTCAAGCCCAACGTTGGCGATAAGTACAACGGCAAGACTCACCTATCAGAGTTCCTTAGGATCTACACCACTGCAATGCAAGCTACCGGAGCCCTCGACGATAAGGTGCTTGCCAATTATTTCCCGTTGGCACTAATGCCCAATATCATGTCATGGTTGATGCACTTGCCAGTGGACTCCATTTCTTCTTGGTCGGACCTGTGCCATGAGTTTGTTGGTGCCTTCACTGGAGGCCATCAGGCTCATGCCCAGGCAAGCGATTTGCATATCATCCCCCAGAATGAAGGAGAAAACATGCGTAAGTACATCCAAAGGTTCAGCCGAGTGCAATACAACATTCCAGACATTCATCCCGGTGCCGTGATCAGCGCGTTCCACCAGAATGTGCGCAACCGTAAGATGCGTGAAGAGTTGGCGATGAACAAGGTCAAGGATGTGGCCGAGCTTTACGTTCTGGCTGATCGATGCGCTCGAGCTGAAGAGGGGAGGAAGTACCCCGGCGAGGATGCCGACACGGAAACCGACTCCACAGACAATGATGTCACTGCCTCGACGAAGAAGGGCCGGCGCCGTAACAGAAAGTGCAAGGGCAAAACTGTGCTTGCCATATTGCAAGATCTACCGCACCAAAGGCCACGACCTACAAAACTGCCGTCAAATTGAGATGCTCACTGAGAAGCAGAAAGCTGAATATGAATGGCGGGGCAAGGAGAAGGGTCAAGATGGTGCCGAAGGATCTGGCAAGAAGCATGGCGGCCAAGGAGGCCGCCACGACAAGGATAACCACCAAGAGAGGCCTGCTTGGGCCGCAATAAGAAGCATGAAGACGATGATCATGACAAGGACGACAGGTCTGGTGACCACGAGTTTCAGAAGACTACAGAGGCCATGTGCCTCGACGGTGACGCCTTGCTGCAAGCATCTCATCGCTAGCTCAAGCAGTGGGAGCGTGAGATGACAGCGGTGGAGCCATCACACGACGCACGGAAGCCACTGAAGTGGTCCAGCACGCCTATCATCTTCGACACTAGGACCACCCTGACCGCACTACTGCGGTTGGGTGTTTGTTGTTGTTGGTTTCACCAACGATCCGCAACCTCAAGGTGATGAAGATGCTAGTTGACGGCGGGGCGGTCTGAACTTGATCTCGCCTATTGTGATCAAAAGGATGCAGATTCCTGATGGAGATATCAAAGAGAGAGGCATCTTTCAAGGGGTTAACCCAGGGAGGAGCCAGCCGAAGGGAAAGGTCACGCTGCCCGTGACGTTTGGAGGCGAGTTGAACTACAGGACGGAGAAGATTGTCTTCGATGTAGACGAGATCCCCTTGCCCTACAACAGGATCCTCGGCCGCCTGGCGCTGTCCAAGTTCATGGCGGTTTCCCATTACGCCTACAACATGCTGAAGATGGCCGGGCCGATGAACATCATCACTGTCCCTTCCGACAAGAAAGATGCGCTGATTTGCGCTGACCAACTCTATCGGGAAGCAGTTGCAGCAGCTGTCGCCAAGGCACTTGCTCCTGCCATTGAAGCACCGGGAGGGAAGAAGACCAGCGAGACCTCTCGCACCCACTCTGGCAAGCGCACCTCTCTGGAGTGTTGTGCTCCCGTCGAGGAAGTGCCAGAGAGCTCCACCGGCAAGAGCAAGACATCCAGAGCTGCACCACCAGAGACCAAGAAGGTGTCCGTCAGAGAGGATGTCACGGGAGGGGCTTTTACCATAAGCTCCACCCTCGACAACAAATAGGAAGGCGAGCTTGTCATTTTCCTACGGGCGAATGTTGATGTGTTCACGTGGCAAGCATCCGACATCCCCGGCATTCCCAGGGAAGTGATTGAGCACCATCTTGTTGTCTGTCCTCATGCGCGGACCGTCAACCAGAAGGTCAGGAAGCAAGCTCTAGGGAGACAACAGTTCATCATAGAAGAGATTAGGAAGCTAGAGGCGGCAGGCTTGATAAGAGGGGTACTCCATCCGACATGGTTGGCCAATCCGGTGGTGGTGCGCAAGGCAAACGGGAAGTGGAGGTTGTGTATTGATTACACAGATATCAATAAGGCTTGTCCGAAAGATCCTTTCCCGTTGCCGCGCGTCGACCGTATTGTTAACTCCACGGTCGGGTGCGACCTATTATCATTCGTTGAAGCATACTCAAGCTACCAGCAATTTTTTATGACAAGAGAAGATGAGGAGAAGACAACATTCATCACCCCATGTGGTACGTATTGCTTTTTATGGATGCCTTTCGGGTTGAAGAGTGCTCGTTCGACCTTTGCAAGAGTAGTCCAAATTGGTTTTGAGCCTCAGCTACATAGAAATATGGAAGCTTATATGGATGACATAGTGGTCAAAACCAAGGACAAGGCAACACTTGTGCAAGATCTGGAGGAAACGTTTGCGAACCTGCGCAAGATCAACCTCAAGCTGAACCCTGAGACGTGTGTCTTCGGTGTCCCATCCAGCAAGCTTCTCGGGTTCTTTGTGTCGCAGCGTGGAATTGAGGCAAACCCGGACAAGATCAAGGCCATCGAGCAGATTGAGCCACCTAAGCGGATCAAGGATGTGCGCGGGCTCACTGGCTGCATCGCCGCCGTGAGCAGATTCATCTCCAAGTCTGTTGAGCGTGTCCTTCCCTTTTTCAAGATCTTGAAGAAGGCGGGCCAAATGGAGTGGACTCCGGAGGCCAAGGCGATGCTGCAGGATTTGAAGAAAGACCTCTCCTCCACCCTACTGTTGGTTGCGCCCAAACCACAAGAACCATTGCTGCTGTATCTAGTGGCAATGAATCAAGTGGTTAGTGCCGCACTAGTGGCACAGAGGGAGGACGATGAAGAGGCGGCGGCAACGGCAGAGTCGACGGATGGTGTGCCAGAATTCTCTCCGGCAGGGCTTGCTCCCGACAAGGCTGGGCCCCCGGCAAGATCTGACACCAGTGCGACAGGGCCCACGCAACCGGGTGAAGTGGTGCAAAAGAAGAAGATGGTGCAGCACCCGGTTTACTTCGTCAGCTCCCTCTTGCAGGGGGTTAGGTCAAGGTACTCTGGTGTGCAGAAATTGCTCTTCGTCCTCCTTATGGCCTCGAGGAAGTTGCGTCATTACTTCCAAGCACACGAGATCACCGTCGTCACTCGCCTCCCGCTGCAACGGATACTGCATAACCCAGATACAATGGGGAGGATTGTGGAATGGGCCTTGGAGCTGTCAAGTTTTGGTTTGAAGTTCAAAAGCACCTCAACAATTCAGAGCAGAGTCTTGGTGGAGTTCATTGCCGAATGGACCTCGACGCCGATGAAGAGATCCAGGAGACCACTCTCCCAGGCAAGGAAACGAGTCGCAGCTGGATTATGTACTTTGACAGGGCCTTTTTGCTACAAGGCGCGGGTGCTGGTGTGCTGCTCGTCGCACCAACCGAAGAGTACCTCAAGTACGTGATGCAAATGCACTTTCCCACAGAGATGTCAACAAACAACACTGCTGAGTACGAGGGATTGCTTGCCGGTCTCAGTATCGCGGCAGACCTTGGGGTCAAAAAGCTCATCGTCAGGGGCAATTCACAACTTGTCATCTGGCAGATCAACAAGGATTATCAAAGCCCGTTGATGGAAGCCTACGTAGATGAAGTGAGGAAACTGGAGGAGCGATTTGACGGTATATAGGAAGAGCATGTCCCTCGATTGGAGAACGACATTGCCGATTACCTGTCAAAGCGCGCCGCCCTCAAGCTACCTGTGGAACCAGGTACCTTTGTGCTTCGCTTAAGTCAACAATCCGTTGAACCATCAATAGACTAGAGCAAGCGGAGGAAGTCAGGCCTCGGCAACTACTTCCCCACCGAGCTCCCTGGAGCCGCCGGCAAAGATGTTGTCGTGGACGCCGAGCCTGACATTGGACAACTGACTCCGACGGGGCGCCAAGCCCTTGCCGTGTAGGAGACCGCTCCCGCGGCAGAGGAAATGCCTTTGGTCCTTGCCATCGAGCGACAGGCTCTAGTATGGGCGCAGCATACCGTCAGATTCCTCCAAACAGGGGAGCTTCCTAAGGAGCAGGAAGAAGCAGAGAAAGTAGCCCGCCGGTCTACTCTATACCAGTTTGTTGACCACATTCTGTACAGAAAAAGGACGAATGGAGTGAAATTGAAGTGCATCCCCCAGGCAAAAGGACTGGAGCTGCTGGCAGAGATACATGGAGGCATATGTGGCCCCCACATAGGATCGAGGGCCCTTGCCGGCAAGGTTTCTTCTGGCCCACTGCCCTCCAGGATGCGACGACACTAGTAACCAAGTGTGAAGCGTGCCAGTTCCATTCAAAGAAGCTTCATTAGCCGGCTCAAGCCTTGCAGACCATCCCTCTCTCCTGGCCATTCTTGGTCTACGGGCTCGACATCCTGGGCCCTTTTCCCCGCGCCGTCGGGGGCCTTGAGTACTTGTACATTGTAATCGACAAGTTCACAAAGGGGCCAGAGGTGGAAGAAGTGAGGAAGGTGATGACCGCACAGTCAGCTGTCAAATTCATTAAAGGGCTAGTTTGCCGCTTTGGTGTGCCGAACAGAGTCATCACTGACAATGGCACACAGTTCACAAGCCACACCTTCATGCAATACATTGGAAACCTCAGCAGCAGGGTTTGTTTTGCTACCGTGGCACACCCATGGAGCAACAGCCAAGCAGAGAGGGAAAATGCTGAAGTGTTGCGTGGCCTGAGGACGAAGTCTTTTGACAGGCTGCACAAGAGCGGAGGGCGCTAGATTGATGAGTTGCCGGCGGTTCTTTGGTCGATCAGAATGACGCCAAATCGAGCCACCGTCCACACACCCTTTGCCTTGGTATACGAGGCAGAAGCAGTTCTCCCCATGGAACTCATATACGGGTCACCTCGAGTGCTCGCTTATGATGAGCTTGAGCAAGAGCTATTGCGGCAAGATGACGTGACGCTCCTCGAGGAAGATCATCTTCGGGCTGCTGTGAGAGCAGCACGCTACCAGCAAGCCTTGCGCCGCTACCATAGCCTCAAGGTTCATGGCTGAAGCTTTAAGGAAGGCAACCTTGTTCTTCGGCGTGTTCAGTCAGCCAAGAATTCCAACAAGTTGACGCCGAAGTGGGAAGGCCCTTATTGGGAAACACGAGTCACCAGGCCCGATGCAGTCTTCCTGGAGACCGAAGATGTCGTTCCAGTGAGCAACTCCTGGAACATCGAGCATCTTCGTATGTTTTACACATGAGGTGTGGCTGTCGGCCCCCCTGGCAAGCCACCTTTTGTACAAGCCTTGCCGGCAAGGCATGTAACCATCTGTACAAAGCCAGGCGCAGACCCTCAGCATAAATAAACGAAGCGCTGGCGCCCTAACTTATAGCATGCATGCTAGGTTGAGTCTCTCCCTCGGTTAGGGTTGATAGTGCTTTGCGGCGACTAACCTCTAGCATAGAGGTCGAGTCTGCGTCTCCCTGTTTCTTTCCCATCTCCTTTGGTTCGCAGGAAACGTGAGCACTCTCGCCAAGCTGGATGGGGAAAAAAGGAACGGGTCGGCGCCTAAGTCCCGACACGCCAAGCTAGCCGAGGGTTGAAGATACAAGGGTCCGCTCCCGACAAGTTGAGGTTGCCAGGGGCTGCAGATTCAGATAAGTTTTTCATTCCCCTGTTTTACTTTCCGTGTGGGTTGGGACATGTGAAACCTTGTTTTGCTCCTAAGATACCGTACTCCCCCCTACCCGTCCCTGAGAAATATTTCTTGGGTCGGGGTCTGGTTGTAGCCGCGATAGAGATCACCCCTATCTCCGCCAAGAGCGCGAGTATGGTTGAATGAGGAAAGGGAGCGGCGCGGCCTGTTGTCAGGCGACCATGTTTACATTAAAAGTAACAAGGATCCGTTCCTTGGAATGGGCTTCGCTCATGCACAAAGAACCCGACAAACACCCTTTTTCATTAATACACCCCACACAAGTATAGTTCGTATGGAATGTAAACATGAACAGGGGGATTAAAAGTTTTAAATCTAATTAAGGCCCGTAGACTTACAAGCTAAAAAAGATGAGGTGCCTGTAATCCCTTTCTTGTCCCTCTCCCCAGTAAACACAACAAGAAGACAAGAGGGCCGAAGGAGCGCCTAAGCGAAGTACGAGCAGTAGAAGGCACCAAGAGAACATGTCGGCAGCCGCCTGAGAGAGGGCTGGTGATGATGGTGCCGGGAGAAGAGCTGGAAGATGAGGCAGCGGTCCGTCAATACGCTACGAAGGCGTCGGTGCCATTGTACTCCGACTTGACGGCCTGCCACCCACGTTCTTCACCTACTCTGGCCTCCCCGCGCTAGCCGCCTAAGGAGGCGCCCTCGGGAAGTTCAAGGAGCTGGCCCTACCGGGAGAAGGGGCCCGATGCAGATGCTGCTGCCGGCACCGCCCTGGGGCGGGAGGTCCAACACCTAGTAGGACCCATCATCCTCTTGCCTGCTACCCTCGTCGCTGCTACCACTGTCCTCCTTGTCACTTTTGCTCGAGGACGAGTCTTCATCATCCGAGGATCTCTCCACGCAGCACTTCAGGTGAGTTCCGAAGTCACCGAAGACCTTGACGGATAGGAGGACATTCTCCATTAGCTTGAAGTACAGAATGAGCCAAGGCGAAGTACGAGAAGCAGAAGGCGCCAAGAGAACACGTCGGAAGCCGCCCGAGAGAGGGCTGGTGATGATGGTGCCGAGAGAAGAGCTGGAAGATGAGGCAGTGGTATGTAATCCCTTTCTTGTCCCTCTCCCCAGTAAACGGAACATGAAGACAAGAGGGCCGAAGGAGCGCCTAGGAGAAGTACGAGCAGCAGAAGGCGCCAAGAGAACATGTCGGCAGCCGCCTAAGAGAGGGTTGGTGATGATGGTGCCGGGAGAAGAGCTGGAAGATGAGGCAGCGGTCCGTCAATATGATACGAAGGTGTCGGTGCCATCGTACTCCGACTTGACGGCCCGCCACTGTGGGGAACCCGACTCATAAGTCGAGATCACCGAATGCACGTGTACAGTGATCCCAGAGATCAATGCTCACTGAACACATAGAAGCTGAATAACAAGCGTCTTACATCCTTACATACCATTTTACACAAGTAGGACCATTATGGTCAAGTCTTGAGTGTATCATCGCAGCGGACATCTTCAATAACAACTTGGACCCATGCCATATGCCTTAACCCTATAGGCATTCTGACTGGGAAGCTTCCTAGCTCACACGATCGTCACCAAAGTCTCTTCTTCATATACCTGCTCTTTCAAGCCTGGCCAAGTAAATAGCCAGGGACAAGCCAGTGAGTACGTTTGAATGTACTCGCGAGCAACCCAAGAGTGATAACAAAATAATTATGAAAGGCTCTGCTGCTGAATTGGCATTTTTAAGGAAAGCTAGTTTTTCTCATGCAAGTATGATCAACATTTATCAAGGACATGAATGTGTCTGCAACAAGTATCAGGAGGTTACAGACCTCAACATCGAGAAGGAGTTATAAACAACTCATGCTCAAGCTCATCGTGACTTCCTCACGAGTCGCATCATGAATATCACCAAACTGTGTTGTTTTTCATAAACATATGGACGTAGCCCAAGAGCGGTTACCCCAACTGTCCTTGACCGTGGACACGGCTATTCGAATAGTTTTACACTCTGCAGAGGTTGCACACTTTACCCACAAGATCCGGGGAACTTCTGTGTCATCCACGACCCGCGATACCTCAAGTACCCGGGGTAAGCACCCGATCACTACCTTTCCCTAGACGACACTAACAAGGAGTCCACTCGTTGTTCCGTATCCTCATGATGTACATCATATGAGACTCACTCCAGATCGTAACATCCGAGAGGGGACACAACGGTGTATCCGGTGCCCTGTAAAAATAGTCATGGCCGCCCTACCTGGCACGACCCCGTCCCGAGAGAGAGCACCAACTCTCCCCCGTCACTAGTAATGCGGGCTCCAAGTTAGTATCGGCCTAGGTAATCAATAATGCCCTTTCCCATATAAGGGTAGAGTGGTTGCGCATGTAAGGTTGGAATAACGGTCGCAACTTAAACCAATCCATTTTGAAAACAACACACATATTTGCCTCGGTACACCACTTCGTCATCAAGTGGTTACCCATCTCATTATCTCCCTCGGGCATAAGTGGCACCCGACGGGGTTTTCGAAAAGTCTTTTGAAAATACTTTGTCTCCTTCACCATGCATATACCCGTCCCTTTTTGCGTAGCATCTACTTTAGCATCCTATCTACTCCCACCGGCATAACCCTCATAGGATGGTAGGGTCATGCATAATGCAAGTATCAACAAGGAAGTAACGGAGGAAACCCATCAAAGTGGTTACCACCTCATCATGATTCCGTTGCAATAACAATATGGTGCTATATGGCACACATAAAAAGGGTTTCATAGACATGGTCAAAGGGCTGCTTGCCTGTTTTAACAAAGTCTTCGAGGTCTTCAAATATCTCTGGTCCAACTCCGAGCATTTCGTCTACTTCGTCAACTATCATCGAAAGCAACCATAATAAGCAACACAACAAGGCTGGAAATAAAAGTGCTCCAAAAATATGAGTTGGACTTTTCTAGGATACCTCTAGTCATATGAGGAATGACCAAGGTGATTTCATTGGAAGTGGATCAATGGATATTTCTAAACATTTCAATATGTTGGAATCAGTGGATTTGATGGATCCACAAGTTGTACACAGAATGCCATTTTATAAAAATGAGTAAAAGTACCCATTAATTCAGGCATGATTTTAGAAACATATAGGAATTGGTTTCACTGGATTTGGAGTTGAAATGATTATAATATGGATTTTTGAAGTGGATTTATGTGGATAAATGACCTTTCTAAAAGGTTCAATGAAAACTAAGGACAACAAAAATGTCCACTATGGCCTATTAAATAGGACTTGGTTTATGGAGTCTCTGGAAATTTGAATCATCAAATGTGGACACGATTTGAATTTTGTATGGATTTTTGAAGTTGAATGGAAAAAGAAAAAGGGAATAAGGCTTTAACCTTATCCTGCGCACATGGCGGCAGATAGACCGTGGGTCGGCCCAGCAGCTCAGCAGCGTGCGGGAAAGGGCCACGTCGAAGGCGTCTTTCACGCGGGCGCCTCCACTTATGCCAGCTAGGCGTGGCGCTTCGGTGGCTGACGGGAGGGTCCCGCGAGCAGGTCGCTCGCCCTGCCCCGCGTCGTCTTCAACCCCGCGACGCCAGGTAGAGGGCACCGGCCTCGCTCGCCGTCGGCGCTGCTCTCCCCATCTGCGCCGGCCGGCGGTGGGGGCGGAGCCGTGCGGCTTGGCCGCGCCCGAAGGAGGAGGCAGGGGGAAGGCGGCACCTTCCTCGTGCGTGTGTGGACGCCGTTGGAGCAGTGGCTGGGCCGCCGCCCGTGCCGACGATTCCGTCCACCTCCCGCGGTGTGCTACACACCGGAGAGCTCAAGACGGAGTGCCGCATCCATCCAGATGCCCAAGGCATGTCGGGGAGGTCCGAAGAGGTGGAGAGCGGGATGGCCGTGGAATAGGCCGCCGACCATGGAGGTGGACAGAGGGTATGAGGGGGCGAGAGAGCTTGTCCGGGAGGTTTCTGGGGGAGAAAGAGAGCGACGGGCGTCGAAAGAGGGGCTCGACGAGGCTCTATATGGCATAGCCATGGTGCACCGCGAGCCGCGCTCGCGGGTGCCTGCGGAATCGGTCCTGGGGACCGTTGGGAGGGGCTAGGCTGGGTCAGTGGCGCTCGTGGAGTCCATCCAGGAGCGTGGGAGGTGAGAGGGGGAACTGGGCAAGGTCAGAGGCGGGCCAGCCGCGTGGCCAGGGAGTGGCCGAGTCGGGCGGTGCTCGGGCACGCGACGACAGGCTCAAAGGAGAGAGAAGGAGGAGGGGGCCGACCGCGTAGCGTGTCACGCACGTCGAGTCGGCCTCGGGGAACACGCTCACGGCGCCCAAGGTCGACGGGAGCATCGGGCAGAGGGCGGCTACAGTGCAAGGGCGCACTGTAGCGCGCTCCAGAGCATGCATATGGCTGGCATGGCCATTTTAAAAGGTCAGGGGCATGTCCACTTGTGTCCTGGAGCTTCCTTGGATGCTCTAGAGTGGTCAGGAGCTAGGTGGGGCGCTGCATATAGAAAGGAGAGAGAGAGGAGGAGTTGCCATGGGTAAACAGAGAGAGAAAGAGATGGGTTTTACCCCCAAATAATTGAGCTATTGAATGAGGAGAGTTACTGGAGGTAGGATATGGTCAGGAGAAGCTGTGGTAAAAAGTTGGCTCAAGGAGAATAGTGTTAGTGGTCAAAATGGTGATTTTTGAAAAGTGTCAGAAGGTGTTTGATAATGATTTGGGCCAGCAGATGATTTCCAACTGCCATGAGACTCCATAGGGTGAAATGTCACATATAATTAGGGCCTTCCACCAATTTGGAGCTTATTTGGGCAAAGTTGCCAATGCAACTTTTGTAAACCCTAGAAATCAACAGAAATGGGTTTTCCACGATCTAGTCAGGAAAAACCATTCTCCTTGATGCACCACTTGGTTTAGTGTCATCATTTGAGGTCCTAAACATGTCCACAAAAGTTGAGATCAAAAGGTGAAAGTTGCCAATGTAGAGTTGTTCAAATTTGGTTCTGGACAGAAAGGATTTTGGGGCCCTTTGATCAAGTTAACTTGTTCTCCAACTTGTGCCATTTGGTCTAGATGAGTTATTAGACCATTTGAGCATGTTCACAAGGTTTGAGAGCATTTGGACATGTTTGGCAATGTAAAGTTGCTCACACTTCAAAATGGACAGAAATGGTTTTGAGGGGATTTCATGGGGTTATGCTATTCTCCATGACATTATACTTGTCAAGATCATCCAGCATGTCATATGTGACGTGCTAGAATTTTAGTGGAATCTTTGGAGAATATTTCCTTTGTAAATATTTCAAGAGCTTGAAATATCCAGAAAGGGTTTTTGAGGGATTTGACCAATATTTTGAACATGACCATGTGTTGAAACTCTTATATATGGACAATATATGTCCACTGAGTTTCCCTAGGTTTTTGTAAAATATTTTTGAAACAATAAAATGATTTTTCCCTATTAAAGACCATTTCTGGCCTTAAGAAAAATCTTTTAAATAAAATAGGAAAATAACTTTTAAAATTATATTTTTGTGGTTTCTGGGTATACTATATCTAATAGGAGTCAAATATATTTTTGGAAAGATTTTTACTGCCCTTAATTAAGTACTTGCCGTGCAAACCTCAATTCAGGGGTTTTTGAAAAACTAATTTTTGAAAATACTATTTGGCCAAATTATTTTTGCAAGAAATTATTTTTATGTCCTATACACATGGCATGATCATTGGGAAAGGTTTTTGGATCAAGGAGAAGGAGTATAAGAGTGGGAGGATTTATTTTATTTTTATAGCACTTGCAAACAACAGACAAAAACCAATCAAGGCAAGGTCCAAAACACTCAAAAGTTTTTGTCGAACCACATTTTATCATGATTGTTAGCTTAAGTGTAGTGGCATGAAAATCAGGGTGTGACAGCCACCCACGTTCTTCGCCTTCTCCGGACTCCCCGTGCTAGCCGCCCAAGGAGGCGAGCCCGAGAAGTTCAAGGAGCTGGCCCTACCGGGAGAAGGGGCCCGGTGCAGATGCTGCTCCTGCCGGCACCGCCCTGGCGCGGCAGGTCCAACACCTAGTCGGACCCATCATCCTATTGCCTGCTACCCTTGTCATTACTACCGCTGTCCTTCTCCTCTCTCTCTCTCGAGGACGAGTCTTCGTCATCCGAGGAGCTCTCCACGCAGCAATTCAGGCGAGTTCCGAAGTCGTAGAAGACCTTGACGGAGAGGAGACCATTCTCCATTAGCTTGAAGTAGAGAATGAGCCTAGGCGAAGTACGAGCAGGAGAAGGCGCCAAGAGAACATGTCGGCAGCCGCCTGAGAGAGGGCTGGTGATGATGGTGCCGGGAGAAGAGCTGGAAGATGAGGCAGCGGTCCGTAATCCCTTTCTTGTCCCTCTCCCCAGTAAACAGAACAAGAAGACAAGAGGGCCGAAGGAGTGCCTGGGCGAAGTACGCGCAGTAGAAGGCGCCAAGAGAACATGTCGGCAGCCGCCTGAGAGAGGATGGTGATGATGGTGCTGGGAGAAGAGCTGGAAGATGAGGCAGCGGTCCATCAATACGCTACGAAGGCGTCCGTGCCATCGTACTCCGACTTGACGGCCCGCCACCCAGGTTCTTCGCCTTCTCCGGCCTCCCCGCGCTAGCCGCCCAAGGAGGCGACCCCGGGAAGTTCAAGGAGCTGGCCCTACCGGGAGAAGGGGCCCGGTGCAGATGCTACTGCTGGTGGCACTGCCCTGGGGAGGCAGGTCCGACACCTAGCCGGACCCATCATCCTCTTGCTTGCTACCCTCGTCGTTGCTACCTCTGTCCTCCTCCTCACTCTCGCTCGTGGACGAGTCTTCGTCATCGGAGGAGCTCTCCATGCAGCACTTCAGGTGAGTTCCGAAGTCCCCGAAGACCTTGACGGAGAGGAGGCCATTCTCCATTAGCTTGAAGTAGAGAATGAGCCTAGGCGAAGTACGAGCAGCAGAAGGCGCCAAGAGAACATGTCGGCAGCCGCCTGAGAGAGGGCTGGTGATGATGGTGCCGGGAGAAGAGCTAGAAGATGAGGCAGCGGTCCGTAATCCCTTTCTTGTCCCTCTCCCCAGAAAACAGAACAAGAATACAAGAGGGCCGAAGGAGTGCCTGCGCGAAGTACGCGCAGTAGAAGGCGCCAAGAGAACATGTCGGCAGGCGCCTGAGAGAGGGACGGTGATGATGGTGCCGGGAGAAGAGCTGGAAGATGAGGCAGCAGTCCGTCAATATGCTACGAAGGCATTGGTGCCATCGTACTCCGACTTGACGGCCCGCCACCCATGTTCTTCGCCTTCTCCGGCCTCCCCGTGCTAGCCACCCAAGGAGGCGACCCCAGGAAGTTCAAGGAGCTGGCCCTACCGGGAGAAGGGGCCCGATGCAGATGTTGCTGCTGCTGCCACCACCGCCCTGGGGCGGCAGGTCCGACACCTAGTCGGACCCATCATCCTCTTGGCTGCTACCCTCGTCATTGCTACCGCTGTCCTCCTCGTCACTCTCGGTCAACGATGAGTCTTCGTCATCTGAGGAGCTCTCCATGCAGCACTTCAAGCGAGTTCCGAAGTTGTCGAAGACCTTGACGGAGAGGAGGCCATTCTCCATTAGCTTGAAGTAGAGAATGATACCCGCCGTCAGGCTGTGGATGCGAGCAAAGGTTTTCCAACTGCGACGGAGATACATGACATGAGGGGCTGGGAAGAAGGTTTTCCCATAGCCCCTCATATTGTAACACCCACGATGCGGCCATATCTCCCACGTGTCGAAGCATGACTTAGAGGCATAACCGCATGGTGGTTTTATCGCAAGAAGGGTCATCTTCACACAATCCCATGTAATGAAAAAGAATGGGATGAAGAGTTGGCTTACAATCTCCACTTCACATAATGAACATATAATTCATACATCATTCAGAGTGCACACATAGTACGACTACGAACGAAGCCAAAAGAAAAGAAGATAACCCAACTGCTAGATCCCCAATCATCCCAACTAGGCTCCACTACTGATCATTAGGAAAAGACATGTAGTAACGACCAATGACCTCGTCGAAGTTCCACTTGAGTTCGGTAGCATCACCTGCACTAGTATCATTGGCACCTGCAACTGTTGTGATAGTATCTGGTGAGTCACGAGGACCCAGCAATCTCAAAACCCGCGAGATCAAGACTACTTAACCTTATGGGTAGAAAGTGATAATGAGGTGGAGTTGCAGCAAGCACTAAGCAAATATGGTGGCTAACATACACAAATAAGAGCGAGAAAAGAAGCAACGGAACGGTCGAGAAGCTAGAAGTGATCAAGAAGTGATCCTGAAACTACTTACGCACAATCATAACACAAAGACCGTGTTCACTTCCCGGACTCTGCCGAAAAGAGACCATCACGGCTACACACGCGGTTGATGCATTTTAATTAATTCAAGTGTCAAGTTCTGTACAACCGGACATTAACAAATTCCCTTCTGCCACATAACCGTGGGCACAACTTTCAAAAGTTTATACCCTGTAGGGGTGTCCCAACTTAGCCCATCACAAGCTCTCACGATCAACGAAGGATATTCCTTCTCCCAAAAAGACCCGATCAGCCTCAGAATCCCGGTTACAAGACATTTCAACAATGGTAAAACAAGACTAGCAAAACCGCCCGACTGTGCCGACAAATCCCGATAGGAGCTGCACATATCTCGTTCTCAGGGCACAACAGATGAGACATCCTATGAGTAAAACCAACCCTCAAGTTTCCCCGAGGTGTCCCCGTAGTCTACTCGATTCGGACCAACACTTAGAGAAGCATTGGCCCGGGGAGTTAAAATAAAGATGACCCTTGGGGCTGCGGACCCCAAGGGAGGATTGTTGGTTGTTTGGCAAATGGAAAACCAATGTTGGGCCTTGCTGGAGGAGTTTTATGCAAGGAGAACTGTCAAGGGGTTCCCATAAACCCGACCGCGTGAGGAACACAAAATCAAGGAACATAACACCGGTATGACGGAAACTAAGGCGGCAAGAGTGGAACAAAACACTAGGCATAAGGTCGAGCCTTCCACCCTTTACCAAGTATATAGATGCATTAATTAAATAAGAGATATTGTGATATCCCAACATAATCATGTTCCATCATGGAGTAATCTTCAACTTCACCTGCAACTAACAATGCTATAAGAGGGGCGAGCAAAAGTGCTAACTTAGCCAAACAACGGTTTGCTATGAAAGGTTGGTTAGAGGCTTGACATGGCAATATGGGAGGCATGGTAAACAAGTGATAGGTAGCGCAACATATCGATAGAACAAAGCAACTAGCAAGCAAAGATAGAAGTGATATCGATGGTAATGGCCATCTTGCCTGAGATCCCGCAAGGAAGAAGAACGAGTCCATGAAGAAGAAAAACGGACGTAGTCGAACGAATCCTCACAACTCCGGAACGAAACCGAAGCTAACGAGAGAAGCAAACCGGAAACAAGAAAACAACATGGTAAACACACAACACATAAACATGACATGATGCACCAACAAGTATAATGCATGTCCGGTTTAAATATGCATGGCATGACAAGGTGAAGCAAACAATAGTCCAATTTAAGTGGAACTCGATATGCAACGAGTTGCATATTGATGAAACACCACATTTGAGTTATTTAGTTCGCTCTAGTTTAGGTACACAACAATATTAAATGTTATTAAATATGGCAAGGGGTGAAGCATATGAAAACTACCTATTTAGGCAAGTTTAAATGAGGCCGGAAACAACAGACAACAATTCCGGAAAATCATCATATGCATATTTTGGAATTGGTACAGTTCTGCCCTAAAACATATTTTATTGTTGTTAAATAGGAAAATAAAGTGCAACAAGTTAATCTATGCATTTTTCCACCCCATTTACATATAAAGTTTATTGAAATTGGAGCTACGGTTATTTAGTTATGAAATAAATCATTTTAACATGGCATTTATGCAAAAATAAACAAACAGCAAGTTTAAACATTTTAAACATGGATGAAAGTAGCAGATTCTGAAACTAGATGAAAAACTAAGCATTTTTCATATATAAATTATTTTAACCCGATGCAGGGTTGTGGAGTTATTAAATGCATGAACATGAGGGACTTTTCTGTAAATTGGTAAACCCTGGATAATCGGGAAATCACAACAGAGGAAAAAACACATATCGGGCGGAAACATGTTGGGCCGACAGTGCACAAGAGGGGCTGGGGGAGGCCTCACCATGGGCTCTGGCCCAGTCGATGCTGTGGTTTGGGGAGGCCGGGCTGGATCTAGCGAAGGGAAGGAGCTGCTGGTCCTCGGTCAACGCGGCCAATGCAGGGGAAGCAAGCCGGGGCGGCAGCAGGACTTGGCGCAGAGGCAGGTGGGTCAACCAAGGCGGGTGCTCAAGCAGGACTTGGCGTTGTTTGTCGTCCTCGCGTGTTCGCACGACAGAAGCAGGGACGGCGCCGTGCTGGCTTGGCGGCGCTGGGCTTGAGGAGGCCGAGGCGCCATGGCAGGGGAAGTTGGAGGCATCAACAGACATGGTTGAGGAAGGGGCACCGAGAGTGGGAGGTCATAAGGTGCGGGTTGAGGAGCTCATCGTCCATGGCGGCATCCATGGTCGGGCGGCGCTGTTCGGTTCCTGCAGAGACACGGGAGAGAGAGGGAGCATGCTGTGAGAGAGAGTTCAGGTAGGAGGAAGAGAAGAGATGGGGCTGCGAGGGGGGTTCCTGCTAGAGGTGGTCGCCGGCGGAGATGAGGGACTTGATTGGGAGCTCCTCTCCCGCTCCAGATCAAGGATGCTGTGGCGAGAAGGTGGCCTCGCTCCGATCTAGATCGAGCGCTGCAGGAGGCTCGGGCGCTCTGGTGGTCGTCGGATCTCCATCTGGCGGCCACAGATGGATGGGTGGGAGGATGGATTGGGGCCGGGTTTAGTTGGCTGGGTGGGGATCAAGAGGTGGTATCTGCTTGGTGGTGGAGGAAAACGAAGAAAGAGCTGGTCCGGCGGCGGTGAAGGAACAGATCCCCTAGGGATTACGGTTTGTCCCATATAGGCATGGAGGGGTGGCTTAAATAGGAAATGGGGGCTAGGAGAGGGATTTTGGGGCTTATCTCGGGCCATTAGATCATCATCGTATGGCTCCGGTCAAAGGAGTTTGGGTTAGGAGAGCTAAGTTTGGACACTCCAATTTAATCGGACGGGCAGAATAAATAGGTTAGGAAGTCTAAACGATGAACCGATGATATTTTTAGGGATGTTTGGGGACGATCCGGATCCATTGGTAACAACAGCTCGGGTCGGGTTTGGGGAGGTTTCGGAAGTGTGAGGGTTCTCAGAGAGGTCGACAAAGACAAAGAGGCCTGACAAAAGGTCAACGGAGACAAAGGCAGAAACGACAACCACGAACTGCTACAAGTTTTATGAAAACATGTGGATGCAATGCGCATGATGCTATGAGATGAGATGCATGACATGAACAAAACCCAACCACGGAGGAAATAACATAACACATAGTCGAAAATGGCAAGAGTTGGAGTTACAATTATGGAAAGTTACATCCGGAGTGTTACAACACTCCACCACTACAAGAGGATCTCGTCCCGATATCTAGGATGGCACCGGAGAGAAATGGAAGAGGAAAACCATCAAGTTTCCCCGAGGTGGCCCCGCAGTCTACTCGGTTCGGACCAACACTTAGAGAAGCACTGGCCCGAGGGAGTTAAAATAAAGATGACCCTCGGGGCTGCAGACCCCAAGGGAGTGTTATAGGTTGTTAGGCAAATGGAAAACCAATGTTGGTCCTTGCTGGAAGAGTTTTATTCAAGTCGAACCATCAAGGGGTGCCCATAAACCCGACCGCATGAGGAACGCAAAATCAAGGAACATAACACCGGTATGACGGAAACTAAGACGGCAAGAGTGGAACAAAACACCAGGCATAAGGCCGAGCCTTCCACCCTTTACCAAGTATATAGATGCATTAATTAAATAAGAGACATTGTATTATCCCAAGATAATCATGTTCCAACATGGAGCAATCTTCAACTTCACCTATAACTAACAACGCTATAAGGGGGGCTGAGCAAAAGCGGTAACTTAGCCAAACAACGGTTTGCTAGGAAAGGTGGGTTAGAGGCTTGACATGACAATATGGGAGGCATGGTAATCAAGTGATAGGTAGCACAACATAACGTAGAACGAAGCAACTAGCAAGCAAAGATAGAAGTTATATCGAGGGTAATGATCATCTTGCCTGAGATCCCGCAAGGAAGAAGAACGAGTCCATGAAGAAGACAAACAGATATAGTCAAACGAATCCTCACAACTCCGGAAAGAAACCGAAGCTAATGAGAGAAGCAAACCGGAAAGAAGAAAACAACATGGTAAACAGACAACACATAAACATGGCATGATGCACCAACAAGTATGATGCATGTCCGGTTTAAATATGCATGGCATGGCAAGGTGAAGCAAACAACACTACAATTTAAGTGGAGCTCAATATGCAACGAGTTGCATATTGATGGAACACCAGATTCGAGTCATCTAGTTCTCTCTCGTTTAGGTACACAACAATATTAAATGTTATTAAACATGGCAAGGGGTGAAGCATATGAAAAGTACCTATTTAGGCAAGTGTAAATGAGGCCCGAAACAACACACAACAATTCCGGAAAATTCTCATATGCATATTTTGGAATTGGTACTATTCTACCCTAAAACATATTTTATTGTTGTTAAACAGGAAAATAAAGTGCAACAAGTTAATCTATGCATTTTCCACCCCATTTACATATAAAGTTTACTAAAATTGGAGCTACGGTTATTTAGTTATGAAATAAATCATTTTAACATGGCATTTATGCAAAAATAAACAAATAGCAAGTTTTAATATTTTAAACATGGATGGAAGTAGCAGATTATGAACTAGATGAAAAACTAAGCATTTTTCATATATAAATTATTTTAATCCGATGCACAGTCATGCAGTTATTAAATGCATGAACATGAGGGACTTTTCTGTAAATCGGTAAACCCTAGATAATAGAGAAATCACAACAGAGGAAAAACACATATCGGGCTGAAAATTGCTAGTCCAACAGTGAACAGGAGGGGATAGGGGTGGCCTCACCATGGGCTCTGGCCCAGCCGGTGCTGCAGTTTGGGGAGGCCGGGCTGGATCTGGCGAAGAGAAGGAGGTGCTGGGCCTTGATCAACGCGGCCGATGCAAGGGAAGCAAGGCGTGGCGGCAGCGGGACTTGGCGTGGAGGCAGGTGGGTCAACGCAGGCGGATGCTTGAGCAGGACTTGGCGCTGGTCGTCATCCTCGCGTGTTCGCACTACAGAAGCAGGGGACGGCGTCGTGCTGGCTTGGCGGCGCCGGGCTTGAGGAGGCCGAGGCGCCATGGCAGGGGAACTTGGCGGCATCAGCAGGCATGATTGAGGAAGGGGCGCTGAGAGTGGGAGGTCGTAAGGTGCGGGTTGTGGAGCTCATCGTCCATGGTGGCATCCATGGCCGGGCGGCGCTGTTCGGTTCCTGCAGAGACACGGGAGAGAGAGGGAGCATGCTGTGAGAGAGAGTTCCCGTAGGATGAAGAGAAGAGATGGGGCTGCGAGGGGGGTCCTTCTAGAGGTGGTCGCCGGCGGCAATGAGGGACTTGATCGGGAGCTCCTCTCCCGTTCCAGATCGAGGAGGCTGTGGCGAGAAGGTGGCCTCGATCCGATCTGGATCGAGTGCCGGTGGTCGTCGGATCTCCATCTGGCGGCTGGATCGGGTCCTAGTTTAGTTGGCTGGGTGGGGATCGAGAGGTGGCATTCTATTGGTGGTGGAGGAAAACGAGGAGAAGGCTGGTCCGGCGGCGGTGAAGGAACAGATCCCCTAGGGATTAGGGTTTGTCCCAAATAGGCATGGCGGGGTGGCTTAAATAGGAAATGGGGCCTAGGAGAGGGATTTTGGGGCTTATCTCGAGCCGTTAGATCATCATCGGATGGCTCCAGTAAAAGGGGTTTAGGTTAGGAGAGCTATGTTTGGACCCGCCGATTTAATCGGACGGTCAGAATAAATAGGTTAGGAAGTCCAAACAATGAACCGATGATATTTTTAGGGATGTTTGGGGATGATCCGGATCCATTGGTAAGGACAACTCGGGTCGGGTTTGGGGAAGTTTCGGAAGCGTGAGGGTTCTTAGAGAGGTCGACAAAGACAAAGAGGCCTGACAAAAGGTCAACGGAGACAAAGGGAGAAACGACAACCACGAACGGCTACGAGTTTTATGAAAACATGTGGATGCAATGAGCATGATGCTATGAGATGAGATGCATGACATGAACAAAATGCAAAACAAAAGGCAAAAACCCAACCACGGAAGAAATAACATAACACATAGTCGAAAATGGCAAGAGTTGGAGTTACAATTATGGAAAGTTACATCCGGGGTGTTACACATATGCAGTCTTAGCGCCTGCGGCGGGTCGAGCTCCATCTGCCGAGCGAATGGGGTAGGGAGACGAAGACGACGACGCACTGGCCGATGCATCCAGATGAAGAACTCACGGGGCTGGTCCTCGACGTGGCCCTCCATTGGGGGAAGGACCGCTGGCGAAGGCGAGGCCAATGCGCTGCCCCGTCCTCCTCTTCCACGAGCACCATGGCAGCCTCGGCCTCGCCCCCTCCCCCTTCCTCTTACGGCTGGCTCCGCCGACACGAGCTCTTGGGGAGGAGGGGCACATTATCGAGTGGAAACCCTCGCCTCCACCGTCAAAGCATCTGCACGCCCTCTCGCCATGGCGAAAGGGAGGAAGAAGCAAAGATGGGAGGAGGCGGATGGCGAACGACTGAAGGGTGACATCCCTCCCGCTCCCCTCGTCATAAAGGGGCGAGGTCAGGGATCGGACTCCCCTCTTAGCCAACCCAGATCATTAAGATGACAGCGGGCGAGGCCGTCGACCGCCCTCCTCGCCCAATTGAACGCGCGTGGGTATCGACCGTCGCGCGCACGTATTCACATATTCCGTGCGCCTATCACCCACCCTACGCCGTGCATGCGGCGTACGTGGCGCAAGGGGCGGGCATAGTGGGGCGCGTTGAACGACGGTTCCCTAGTGGGAAGAGTAAATGAGCAGCGGCCCTGCGGTCTCGAAGGGACACGCAAGCGGCCTCTTCACTGTTCACCGCAGGATGAAGCAAGCATGCTTTGATCACTCCTGTGCATGATCCCCACATCACGCATTCAACGTGGATCATGGGGAAGCACAGCAGGTGGAAAAATCACCACAATAAAATCAACCCCGCCTGCCCGCACACCATTTTGGGCCTGGCCCACCAACGTGTCGCGCTTATGTGTGGCCCAGACCGAGGTGCTCCTGTCGGTGTACAGAAGTAAGGGAACTACTTTCTACCACTTTACCTATGCACGGGCAGACAGAGCCACGCCTGCGGCCACACTTGAGTGGGGCAAGGGCAGGGAAATAATGCCACAAGGCGGTCAAAGTAACGCCATGACGGAGACATGAAGAGCAAGAGGAAGAGGTGGGTTCCCCCGGCAAGACCCTTGGCAGGGTGTCCTCCACGGCCCCGGCAAGGACCTGCCGGGGTAGCTTGCCCAACGCCAGCGTAGCGCGCCACCCTTGAGCCCCAGGATTTCCAACACCACCAACCACGTTGGGACCAAGGCTCGGGAGGCGCCTCCATGATGGCATGCAGATCTTTGTGAAGACAAGAAGCACTCCAAATCAGATGAGGATTAGAAGACGACAAAAATCGGCGAGATCCTTGCCGAGGAACCCACAAGACCTCCGGCAAGATCCTTGCCGGGGACGACCACAACGCCACGGCGAGACCCTTGTCGGGGCGCCGACAAGGCCCTTGCCGAGGACATCACGGGGCCACAGCTAGGCCCACGCCCGCCAAGTTTCCACCGTCGCTCCCATGCAGCTGCCAGCCCACGAGCTAGGCAGGCACCTACGTGTCGACGGGAGGCTTCCAAGCTAGCTCAGGGAGCGGCTACGTGGTGGCATGCAAATCTTCGTGAAGTCCCTACCACCGCGCCACCTCAGCAGCCTACCAGCCCACATGGCCCTGACCACCTCGATGGCCCGGGCGCATGTCGAATTAGGGCGAGGCGGTGGTAAAGTAGGGGGGACACCTAAGAGGCGCATTAAATGCATATTGTCCGGTAATGGCTAAGCGATAAGCTTAGCCACCATACACCGATGCCACCTACTGTGTGCCATTGTGGCGATCCCCTTGACTATAAAAGGAGGCCCGATGCATCTAGGAGAAGGATTCGGACCCTTGGAAAAGTTACACTCATTGTAGCTAGCTCAAGAACTGCAAGAACACTAATATACACACAAAAGGAGGACTAGGGTATTACGCATCCTTGCGGCCTGAACCTGGGTAAACGACCCGCGTGCTTGTGCTGATTGCTGATCCCGCTCTTCTCATGACCCCGTGCCCCGCAATCGTAGTGGGGATTCTTGTGATCCCATAGGTGTCGTTTCCACCGACAATCCGAGCCCATAAGACCAGTGAAGGGGATCGGTAGCTCCGAGGTAGGAAGGAAATATCCTCACTGTGCATATGTACTGACTTTGATTAAAATCTCGATACTGCTCTTCTATGGTATACTCTGGATACCATCGATAGCCTGTCTCTGTCATCACACGGACCAGCATGGCCATGTGCCCGGGTACATAAATTCACTGAGTCAAACGTACCACGTGATGTGTGGTGCGGGAAGCCATCTGAAACATGAAATAATGCAAGGGCATTAGAATTTCTAGTAGAAATCGGACATCATAACGGCTGTAAATGCTCAAAAAGGATTTTGAGACATTTTTGCAAAGAATTGCATACTCACTCAACAACCACATATCAAATATCTAGGTCCATCTAACAACATACTGACGTAGTAGAACTGAACTGGGGCTTGTAACCAACAATCCTATAAGAGTCTATGGATTAGTAACACGTGAACCTGATAGAGAGATGAGATCCTAGTCCTTAACCTCTGTGGAAAGAATGGGCTGACTCAGATCAGTATTTCATGAGGTAAAGGAGTAAAAAGAGCCTTACATTCCATCCCGCAATCAATACCCCTACATATAACTAAAGCATTTCTAGACTCGACATCGACCAGTTTGCCTTGAAGAACCTACATGCAGTCCGGCCTGATGCCAACGTTGTCACAACCCAGATTCTAAGTCACATTGATCTAGCATGTAACACATCATATACCCTTGCGGCCTCACGCATGGTATTCCCACGGGTGCCACCTCACCTGACACGGGACCGTTTGCGCTATTTGGCTCACGTATATGATAGTGTCGCTAGCATCCATATGATAAACAACCCGGGCTGACATGACTAGTCGTGAATCCAAAGTGGCGCTAAATTGACATACATGACCCAGCAAGGAATGTGTCTCAACAACGTATGAACCCAAGTCATTGCAAGCTACAGGGCCTTAAATGAACAACGCGTGACATTTCCCTGAAGGGACAGACATAGGAACGAAGAAGGTCACATGCCGGCCAGCCTAAGTGTTTCGGAGCAGTAGCAAGCTACCAAGGCTCAGTGGAAGCACTAGGAGACATTTCCCGGTAAGAGAGGCTACCAAGAATAAACACCTAGGTAGTCAGATCCCACACATATCAAGCATTTCAAACCATACACACAATATGCTCGATATGTGCAAATACAACATGGCATCACAACAAAACTCTACAACTCAAGTACATTATTTAAAAGGCTCCAGAGAGCCATACATATCATTCATACAGATAGGGGTCACACGACCCGACATTCAAGTCGTACAAGCATACAAGCACAATCGGAAGCAACTTGTCTGAGTACAGACAACTAGAAAGCAAAAGGCTTGAGGAAGGCTATCTATCTACAAGGGTCCTTCACATGCTCAGGATCACCACCTGTGCATCAAGCTACTCATCAATGTCGAGGTCTACGTAAAACCCTTTAGAAGGGGTGGCATTCTCTTCTGCAACAGTAATTAAGCAAAGAGGAGTACAAAGTTACTCAACAAGACTTACATCACATCCTACATACATGAACATTATCAACTAAGGGATAGTGGAGTTATTGCAGCAAGCTAACTTTGACTCTTGGCTAAGCTATCCTATGAGACAGCAACTTGTAAAAGTTTTGCGCACATGAGTCCACTACTCACCACAACAATACAGTACGGGGGATCCTCTTCCATCATCCTACGGAAGGGCCATCCACGGCACTCACACTTGTATTGAGGCTTTTAGTAGTTTCCATTTACTTGGCTATGAACTGTATAGGCAACCAAGTAGTCCTTTACCGCGGATGCGGCTATTTGAACAGATGATATTAACCCTATAGGGGTGTACTTCTTCACACACGCTTCCACCACTTATCGTCGTTTACACGACATGTACTAGGCACCCTTCAAGCGGAAGCCTAACGAGGGTGTCGGCCATGGCCTGACTAAACACACAAGTCCCTAGTCTAGGTTTATCGCCTATCCAGGTTCCATCCATAGGGAGTCCGGCGGAGGTTTCCACATACGGCCCCAAACGATGTGTATAGGGTTCCGGGACACCAAACGAGCGCCTGACATACTCGTCCATGTACCTATCGCATCGCAGCCCACCCCGAGGGTCAGCGTTGTGCACGGCCTTCAGTATACTACAAACACAAGAAACTACTTGCAACTCTTGGACAGAGGACAAGGGCAGTTAATAAGCCGAGAGGGTTAATTAAGGATCCCAATGTATGGTAGTAGCAGATCTTAAATCACACATATAGTTCTCAGTTCTTGGGGACAGTTCCAATGAAACAACCCACCAAGTACTCCTACATGGCCTCTCATCGATACCTTTACCAAATCGTGTTCAACACTTCACTCTGATTACCGACATGTTCATTTCACTCTAGCCTATCACCCAGATGAACCAGACCTGACGCGACTCTAAGCATAGTAGGCATAGCAAGGTAGGAAACACAAACATGGCTCAATCAACTCCTACCCATGCTAGTGGGTTTCATCTACTTACTGTGGCAATGGCAGGTCATGCAGAGGAAATGGGTTCAACTACCACAGCACACATCAGTTTGAAACGTTGGTGTCTTAAATGTAGTAAATGAGAGCACGAGCGAGAACATGGGATTTTAGTGATATGATCAAATGGTGGTTGCCTGCCTGGCAGATCAGTAGACGGTTAATGTCCTTTAGTTGGATATTCACGGTAATCCTCAGGAGCAGAACATACCGCAGAGAACATGTAACATCCTGGATGTAACTTACCATATTTGTAACTCCAACTCTAGCCATTTTCGGTTATTCGTTATGATATTCCCTCCTTGGTCGGGTTTTTCTCTTTCGTTTTGCATTTTGTTCATGTCATGCATCTCATATCATGTCATCATGTGCATCTCATTTGCATACGTGTTCGTCCCATGCATCTGAGCATTTTCCCCGTTGTCCGTTTTGCAATCCGACACTCTCACATGCACCAATGCACCCCTCTTGTCTCTTTTCGTGAGCGGGTGTTAAATGTTCTCAGAATGGATCGAGGTTTGCCAAGTGGCCTTGGTACACCACCGGTAGACCACCTGTCAAGTTTCATTCCATTTGTAGGTCGTTTGATACTCCAATGGTTAACCGGGTAACCGCAAAGCCCTCTTTTGGTAATGCAGCCCACGACCCTCCAAAACAGCCCAATAACCCATCTAAGTCATCTCCATGCTCTCGGTCGTTCGATCACGATCGTGTGGGCGAAAACCGCACTCCATTTGGAGTCTCCTAGCTCCCTCTACCTATAAATATGTGCCCCCCCCCAGATTTTTCGCACTCCAAACCCTAGCGCCGCTCCCTTTCCGCCGCCGGACACGTCCGGCCAGAGATGGACGAAACCACCGCCGCGCCCGCACCAACCGCCGCCTGCCACATGGCCTCTGCCGGCCGCCCGCCGCCACAGCCTGTAGGGCCCGCGGGTGGACCTCCCGGCCCGGATCGGCCGCCGCCTCCGCTGACCCGCCGTCGTCCGCCACCACTCCGGCACCGCCGGTCGCCGCCACCCGACCCGGCACGCCCCGCGCCCGATTAGCGGCTCCCGCCGTCGGCCGGTGCCGGATCTGCGGCGTCCCGACCCCGGCAACCACCCGCGAGCCCTTCTCCGGCCGCCGCGCTCCCCATCTCCAGCGAGGGCCCGGCACCGCCTCGATCCGCTCGAACCCTAGATCTGGAGAAGGTCGACTCCCCCCCCCTTTTTTTCTGCTAAGTCCCGAAATCCTCACATTATGTGGCTTTGTTCATCCCATCATATCTCCTTGCATAATGCTCCGTTTCATGCGTATAATATGTTAAAATGTTCACCTCGAGATGCTCTTAATTTTGTTTAATTATGCTATGTTTGTTTGAGTTCATCTTGATGCCTAAATCATTGTCGCAAGAGTGCTATATGATGTTACCTGCTGCTACCTATCAGAAATTGATGTTTTGTCATTTTTGTTGCATTTAGTGTGTGCATATCATGAGCTTGAGCTCTACATGTGTTGTGAACTATGCCATGTATTCTTTACAGAGGTGCTTGCCATGTATTTTTGTGATTTATGTGGTGACTAGAACAAGCATGCAAACAAGGCTTCGTGATGTTGCTGATTTCACTCCCTGTTCTACTGTTATTTTGATGCCATTTAAACTTGATGCTATAGAGAGATCCATGCTTATTTTGAGATACTTCAGTAAGGATGTTAATAACATATTGTTATGCTCTGTCCCTCCATGCCCATGTTTGCAATTATGTAGTAGACTAGCATGCCAGTTTGTGGCTCTACTTTTGCTATAAAATGTTTCCTGGCAGATTGTTTACATGTTATTCAATTTCACGAAGGTTGTTGTAGTTGATACATGCAAGATATGAGCTTGTTCTTGCCATGTTTAGTTTTATAAACATGTCTTCTTGATGGTTCTATGCTTATATTGTCATGCAATGACTTGTGGTGAGTGAATCGAGCTCGCAAAGATGCCTTCATAATTCTGTTAATGCCATGCTCTGTTTTCTGAATCTGTTAACGAAACTTGCTATGTTTACATGGGTGCCATCATATCTTCTAGTCCTTTTGGCTCATGGTCAGTAAGGGACTTTTGTTCTATGCATTTAGTTGTATCATGACATGCCTTAAGTTTCTATGATATGTTCCTGTAGCATGATGTTTGCTTGCCCTAAACTTTGCTTCCTCATGCTGTTTCTGCCATGTTCAGTATTTTCAAAGTCTGTGAAGCTGATATCTTTTGCACTTTTACCATGCTTGTTTGAATCTGTTAATTTGTGAATTGGCCGTAGCTCAGTGTTCATCATTTGTCCAACATCTCTTGTGGATCACTTCCATGTGCTTTGTTGATATGTTGGGGTGCTGTAGCATAGTTTCTTGATGTATTCTAAGTGCTACCATGCTGTTAATCGCAGAATTGTGTCATTCTTGTTTTGCTTGCCATTTGCAAACCGTGCATCCGTTTCTGGTGATCTTTATATCGATTTCAACCGAAACCATCTCATCTTTCAATAGGCATACTTGGTTTGCCAAGTTGATGCCTTGTTCATCATTTCTCCTTCCGGAGCCCGCATATGCATTGCATATCAAATCTCGCATATCATGCCTTGTATTGCATCATGTTGCTTGTGCGTTGCACCGTGTTTGATTGTTGTTCCACTGCTTGTGTTCTTGCTTTGGGTAGAGCCAGGAGATGAGTACATGAACGAGGAACCTGTTGAGTACGCTAACGAGGATCAATCTTTTGACAACTATGAGAACTTTGCAGGCAAGATGACCATACCCTCGATATCACTTCTATATTTGCTTTGCTAGTAGCTCGCTCTATCGCTATGGTTGCTCTACCTACCACTTGTTTATCATGCCTCCCATATTGCCATGTTAAGCCTCTAACCATCCTTTCCTAGCAAACCATCTTTTGGCTATGTCACCGCTTTTGCTCAGCCCCTCTTATAGCGTTGCTAGTTGCAGGTGAAGATGAAGTTTGTTCCTTGTTGGAACATGGATATTTTGGGATATCACAATATCTCTTGTTTAATTAATGCACCTATATACTTGGTAAAGGGTGGAAGGCTCGGCCTTATGCCTGGTGTCTTGTTCCACTCATGCCGCCCTAGTTTCTGTCATACCGCTGTTATGTTCCTTGATTTTGTGTTCCTTACGCGGTTGGGTAATTTATGGGACCCCCTTGACAGTTCGCTTTGAATAAAACTCCTCCAGCAAGGCCCTAACTTGGTTTTACCATTTTCCACCTAAGCCTTTTCCCTCGGGTTTTCGCGAGCCCGAGGGTCATCTTTATTTAACCCCCCCCCCCAAGCCAGTGCTCCTTCGAGTGTTGGTCCGAACTGAGCTTCCTGCGAGGCTACCTTGGGGAAGCTTGAGGGCTGGTTTTACTCGTAGCTAGTCTCATCAGTGTTGCCCTGAGAACGAGATATGTGCAGCTCCTATCGAGATTTGTCGGCACATCGGGCTGCTTTGCTGGTCTTGTTTTATCATTGTTGAAATGTCTTGTAAACCGGGATTCCGAGACTGATCGGGTCTTCCTGGGAGAAGGTATATCCTTCGTTGACCATGAGAGCTTATGATGGGCTAAGTTGGGACACCCCTGCAAGGTATTATCTTTCAAAAGCCGTGCCCACGGTTATGAGGCAGATGGGAATTTGTTAACGTCCGGTTGTAGAGAACTTGACACTCGACTTCTTTAAAATGCATCAACCGTGTATGTAGCCGTGAAGTGAACACGGTTTGAGTTATGTATGAACGTAAGTAGTTTTAGGATCACTTCTTGATCATTTCTAGCTTCTCGACACTTGCTTCTCTTCTCGCTCTCACTTGCGTATGTTAGCCACCATATATGCTTAGTGCTTGCTGCAGCTCCACCACCGTACCCCTTTCCTACCCATGAGCTTAAATAGTCTTGAACTCGCGGGTGTGAGATTGTTGAGTCCCCGTGACTCACAAATTCTACCAAAACAGATGCAGGTGCTAAGGATTCTACTACAAGTGGCGCAATCGAGCTCAAGTGGGAGTTTGACGAGGACCTTGGTCGTTACTATGTTTCGTTTCCTGATGATCAGTAGTGGAGCCCAGTTGGGACGATCGGGGATCTAGCTTTTTGGGGTTATCTTCTTTTCATTTGAATTTGACCATAGTCGGTCTATGAGTGTATTTTGAATGATGTATGAATTTATTTATGTATTGTGTGAAGTGGCATTTGTAAGCCAAGTCTCTTTATCCCATTCTTGTTCATTACATGGGATTTTGTGAAGATGGCCCTTCTTGCGACATAACCTACAATGCGGTTATGCCTCTAAGTCGTGCCTCGACATGTGAGAGATATATCCGCATCGTGGGTGTTACAAGTTTGTAATCAGAGCCATCCCCGACTTAGGAGCCCCCCTGTTTGATTGAGTCGCTCGCATTGTTGAGTCTAGAACAAAAATGTTTTGAGTCTTAGGATTATATATATCGGAGAGTAGGATTCTTTTTACTCCTCAGTCCCTTCGTCGCTCTAGTGAGGTCTCTCGACGTAGATGACTTTCCTCTCCTCAAATTTCAATAAAAAAATTTAGGATAACGCGGGTATCTTGGGATCGTTCCGATAGTCTTGTGACGAGAACATCTTGGTGCCTCCTGACATTTAGGGGTTGTGGCAGTGTCCCGGGGAGTTGAGCTCCGAGGTGTTGTCATCACAATTTTATCGTTGCAGTTCTGGAATTCCTGAGTTTTGCCGACATCGAAAATCTCTTTTATGCAGTTGTTGGTGAGATAACCTCGACGTCAACCAGTACTGGGGAGTTCGGGAGTATTGCCATAACTCGTATAACGGATGCTTTTTGAAGGTTGAGGTACACGATTTCCGAAGGTTTCTTGGTTATGTGTTGACGGATGGATACAACTGGATGTAGGGATTGTTAGTTTGGGTGAGATATATTGCTTCCCCTGTATAACCAACACCTGATTGTATAACCAGAAAGTTTCGGCAGTTTATAGGTGGGATTCAAGTAGCTCTAGCATTTCTTCCCACAGATATTTGGTTTTTGATTGGGTAATCCTTACCACTTATTTGTTCCAGTTGTACCTTGTTATTTCATTCATCAACCCCTTATCAAGTGGCTTCTCACCTTAATGGACGTGATGTTAGCTTTGGAATTCATTCGTTCATCCTTGTTCGAATGTTTATTGTGAAGACTATATGTTGCAATTTCTATCCGTTGATTCAACTTGTCCATCTGTCTATCAAGATGCTAACGGATGTCACCGTCTTCAGGATGGCTCCACCAATGCGTCAGAATCCAGAACGCAATGATGGGAGTCAGGCGAACCCTCCACCTCCGCCTCCGGAGGCATGGCAAGCTTTGACGGCAGCCACAAACGCCAATGCTCAGATGATGATTCAGCTCATGCAGGAGTGCAACCAAGGCCAAGGCAACCAAGGGAATCAAGGTCAAGGGCAGTTCAATCATCAGCCTCAGTTTCCTACCCTCAACCAGTTCCTTGCAAATCAGCCAAGTCTTTCAGCTATTGTGCCGAGGCCACAGACGCCGATGATTGGCTCGTGGATATCAACAAGCATGTTGAATGTAGCAATGTCAGGCCTGAGGACTACGTCAAGTTCACTTCTTTTCAGCTCAAGGACCAAGCAGCTGATTGGTTCCAGCAATACAAGGATTCTAGAGGAGGTCGAGTGATTACTTGGACTGATTTATGTCGGGAATTTAAAGCTTACCACATTCCTACCAATGTTGTTGAGAGCAAGCGTGAGGAGTTTCGCAATCTCAAGCAAGGCAGGATCTATGTGTACGAATACAACAAGCAGTTTCAGAAACTTGCTCGCCTCGCTAAAAAAGATGTTCCTGATGAAAAGAGTATGATCTATCAATTAAGAGGTGGCCTTAGAGAGGATCTGCAGTTAGCTCTCGTTCTTGTTGAGCCTACTCAGTTTGATCATTTCTACAACATGGCCCTCAAGCAAGAAGGTGCTCAGCTCAAGTGTGAGGCTTCTAAGAAGAGAATCAGGGATGCAGTTCAGTCTTCTTCTTCGTCTCAAGTGGCAGCTAAGCAGCAGAAGTTCTACTCTCCTCCTCCTCCGTTTTGTCAGCCTTATCAGCAGAAGAACTCAGGTGGTCGTGGATCTTCCCACCCACCCAACCCAGGCTATCAGAACAAGTCTAATTCTCAAGCTCCAAGGTCAAATGCTCCTTATCATCGTCCGCTCTCAGAGGTGACATGCAACAAGTGCCAGTAGAAAGGTCACTACACGAATAAGTGCTTCAACCAAAGGCGCATTCTGCCTCCTCCTCCTCCTGTGAGATCTTCAAGCAATGTAGTGGTCAAGCATAATCCCAAGTCTGCAAAGGTGAACATGATGAATGCAGCGCAAGCGGAGGAATCTACTAACGTGATAATGGGTAATCTTTCAGTTAATGATATTCCTGCAAAAGTCTTATTTGATACCGGTGCATCACATTCTTTCATGTCATATCCTTTTGAATCGAAGCACAATTTTGACACAAAGGAATTACCTAAAGCTATGGAAGTTATTTCTCCGGCTAAGCGTTTGAGCTCTAGCATGATGGTTCCGAATGTCGGTATCAAGATGGGCGACTATAAATTTCTGGCTAAACCAATTTTTCTTGGTGACTCTGATATTGATCAAATTCTGGGATGGACTGGCTTTCTAAGCACAAAGGTCAAGTTGATTGTGCTGCCAGGGAAATTCAATTGACACACTCTTCTGAGGATGTTATCATCTATGCCACTCGTGACGAAACCATTCAGTTGTTTTCTCTCAATGAGAAGGGCGAGTTAGATGCAATCTCTCTGATTCCAGTTGTTTGTGAGTACCAAGATGTCTTTCCAGAAGAGCTTCCGGGTATGCCTCCGCACGGGCCAGTCGAGTTCGTTATTGATCTTGAGCACGACAATGAACCCGTTTGCAAGCGTCCATACATGCTTGGACCTAAAGAGCTGAAAGAATTGAAGAAACAACTCGATGAACAAGAGCGTCTGGGTTTGATCAGACCAAGTTCATCTCCATGGGGTTGTGGAGTTCTTTTTGTCCAGAAGAAGGATGGCACGGACCGACTTTGCGTCGATTACCGTCCATTGAACAAGAAGACAATCAAGAACAAGTATCCACTTCCTAACATCAATGAGCTATTCGAGCAACTCAAAGGTGCTAAAGTTTTCTCCAAGCTTGACCTTCGTATGGGTTATCATCAAATTCACATTTGTGAACAAGATATTCCCAAGACAACATTCCACTACTAGGGAAAAGGCTAGCAGCAGCGCGGGTTTTAGGTGTATCAGTAGTGCGGGGAGAGGCGCTACTAATAAGGCGCTACAGCTAACACATAGCAGTAGCGCGTGCTCACCGGCACTACTACTACACAAGTGTAGCAGCATCGCAGTTAGTGGAAGCTCGCTACTGCTAGTAGCTCTAGCGCGCTTTGCCTGGACGTGCTACTGCTATCGTGGCGCTGCTGCTAACTTTTATACACTCGCTACTGCTAATTTAAGTTGTTTTTTGTTTTTTTGGAATATTTGTTTTGTATTTGAACAAGCTTTATAGAAGAATCTTTAGCACATAGAAACGTCATCATGATACACATACAAATGCCTGCGAGACCACAAATGTAATCATAGCATATTCATACAAATAGTCTTATCATAATCATCATCCAACACAAAGTGGTATCTTCTCATCATCTCGAAAATAGCGTCTCGAATACTTGCAACTACAACAACGTCATCCATCTAAACAAAGGTATACGCAAGAAGAGATATCACTATGAGTTAGAGCGGAACAATGCAGTACATGAGGTGGCGGTTACGAGTCCTCTATTGCGCTAGCGTGAACCTCAAGTAACTAGCTTCTCCTTCTTGTCTACTTTTGAAGCCTTTATGGCTAGCGCCCGTGAAACCATTCACTTGCGCCTGACACTCATCCCACTCATTGTACACCCCCGGAACCTTCCCTTTGTACACGACATAGCAATTCCATCTCGCGATCAAGAAACTAGGTACCTGTTAGAGATGCATGTTCATGAAGAGTATGTAGAATCGTATATATGCAACAAAATATACTAGAGCAACACCAAAAAAGAAAGGGTTAGCAACTAGATGGAACATACAGTATGCAAATTAATTAACTAGAGGTACGCAGGTCATCGTATGCAAACTAATAAAGTAGCGTTATGCAAGTCCGGGAGGAACCGTGGACATCACAAAGTTTCATCGCTACAAAAAGTATACAAGTTCAACCGACACATATCATCATCATCGACATCATAATTCACTAGAAGTTCCATCCGTCCATATCATCGAGGATTAACCCTAGCTTCTTAAACAGCGTGAGGTCTAGACGCTGCATGCCTATGCGAGTTCGGACGTCAGCTCGCGATATAGGGCCATGGTGGAACATCCCCTTCCCATCGACGACTTCTTTCATGATGATCGTCGCAATGTCGCTTTGGATGCGAAAGAAGTCATCTCTAAGTTCACAATCCGCTTCTCCATGAGATTCTAGCCACTTGTGGATATGATCATCATTTCTACTTCTCATGCGAAGCTTTTGGTGATCCGTGTTGAACTGAATCATCAAATGGACGATGTAGAATCCATCCTTCTTGCTTGGTTTTGGGACATGGATGCAGGAGAAGTTAGTTTTATGCGCGAAACCCATCTTCTTGTTCCATTGTTTCCTGATCTGCACGTGGCCACCTCTAAAGCTGAAGCCTTGGAGAGCATCATCTAGAATATTCATTATGTGGGTGTAGTCTTTTTTCTCGTAGTCTTTGGAAGGGACCAAATACACGGCGTGGGAGACTTGCGGGTAAAGAATGATAAGGACGGCGCGCCCATTGCTGCGGGGAGAAGACACCTAAAATTATTCCCCATACGAGAGAGAAGGAATGATTGAAATGTACGAAAGGGTTATCCAGAACTGACTTACTTTGGATGATAAGGCACGAGGACAATTCCCCGGTCCTTATTCTATACCATGAAGTTTTGGAGGTACTACCTAGTAGCTTCACGCTCAAAGTCGCCGAGACTCAAGAAAGACTCATGCATGTAGTACGGATCCGCCACACAGATTTGCGAGACTTCTTCACTCTTCATGACAGAGCTCATATGTAGCGCAAAAAGGCAGACGATTGTAAAATCGAGCCGCCTTGTTAGAAACATCTCAAAGATATGGTCAAACCAAAGGAAGAACACCTCTGCAGGCCGTGTGTCGACGTAGCACTTCCCCTCAGGCACACGAGCCGCGTATGTCGGATATCTTGGATCCTTTGAGGCTAGTAGGCTTTTCTCAGTCGACAGCACATGATCGTGCAGTCTCCTGAGATCCCCTGATAGTGCCTTCAGCGGTTTTGGCGGTAGCATCGGCTCGCCCGTGAGATGGAACATGACCGCACCTTTCATGGGTACACGCTCTTCAGAATGCATCGTCTGGTTGCTATGTGCTCTGGCTTGTTTGGAGGCAGTTATCTTCCCCGATCTCTTCCTCTCCTTTTTCTTGGGCACACCTTCCAGACCCTTCCTTAACCCCTGCCTAGTGTTCCCGGGCTAAGTACTGTACGACCCTCGCGCCCGGCTAGTTGAGCCTGTGTTGAGGCGGCATCTTCAGGCGTGTCCTGTGAGGATTTCCTGAAGAGAGGCTTTTTGCAATCCCTGCTACGACCTTGCCCGGGCATATCATCCATATCCTCATTAGCAAGCTGATAGCCCGATTCGTCATATGGTTCACTCATCATATCTATGTCACTGTCATACGCATTTGTATTGAGGAAATCCATAGGGTCGACCTCCGTCTCATCATCCATTCTCTGTTCTACAGGAGAAATTACATCAGCCAGTACTATTGCACCCCCTTCATCATGTCGTCCGCCCCTCTCACCCAGCACTACAGGAGCTGGTAATTGCATAGGCGGGGTGGTGGTCTCCGCACATGGTTGTTGATGTGTGGTTATTGGTGTGCTCTCGGCCGGCTCCAGACGAATAAGATTCCTCGACCATAGCAACACCCAACCCTTGCAGCTTCCAATCCGCGGCGGGGTCTCCTCGTCCGCTCCCACATGCTGTACTGGACGAGGCAAATCGTCGTGCCCCGATTTCACACTGGTCAAGCTAACCCTGAAGTGCCCAACGGGGATCGGCTGGTTGTGGAACATGGGTTGCGAGCGGTCCATTATCATCCCCTTTCCCACGTCCACCTTTTGGCCTTTGATCAAGTAGAGTATGGTTCGCGGGGTTTGTTTTGCCTGCAAACACATATTTCTGTGGCGTAAAACAACCGAAAGGCAACAAAAATGGAATATTATATATATATATATCTATATATGTTGGTGCAACATGTAATTACCGTGACGGCGTCAAGCTCAGCCAAAGAAGAAGGCCCACCTAGCGCGCCTGAGACTAAGGACTGGCTGCTTTGAGTGGGAGCGACAACGAGATGAGGCCCGGTTGCGTGAGCAAGTGATGGTGAGATGGTGTTGTTGTTCATGGAGTTGCTCCCAACGAAACTGGGCAACAGGAAATCATGTACCGTCTCGTCTGGATTTTCCTTCGTCTAGTTTATGATAATTGGAACCATGTTAGTAGTGAAATCATTTCTGCAGCTAGTTACAGCTGCATAGACTGCCTGCTGTAGCAACTCATATTTGTCCTTGGCTGCTTTTTTCGCGTCCTCAGCTGCTTTTTTCTCGACCGCAAGCTTCAACTTCGCGTCGATGTCCGACTGACTAAACTTCTTTTTCTTCTTCTTGGGCCCTCATTGTAAAACACCTTCCACGTGGCACTGTCTCCAGCGCCGTGCACACGACCATATTGTGGCCGCTGGCCCAAAGGGAGTCCCTTAAGTTCGTTCAAGGCCCGGTTGAGAGGGGTGTCCCACTTGGGCCTCATTGTAGAAGTAGGGCTTTCGGCTGCAAGCTGGTGTTGCTTCTCTAGTAGTCTAATCAATTTCCTCGTGATCTTGTCCGTGTAAAAAACCTTTTTCTCCTTGTCCCACTTGTAGCGGGCCCTGATGAAGTCACGCTCCAAGTCGCGAAGGGGTCTGGGAGACCCGCGGCTTCACGTTTCGCGTCCTCCTTATCCCATATGGGCCTTTTAACGAGGTAGCCATGGCTTCCGAGGCAATGCTTCCCCGTGTTCCTTTGCTGAAGGCACTTGAATTTCGCAGCCTTAGCCTTGGCTGCCTCGGTAGCACAAGTGTCCTTGAACTTTTTGAACTCCTCTTTCGTAAGTGTCGGATTTTCCTCCAGAATCTTGGACAGGGGTTTCACCCTCCCTTTCCAGGAGGCCAAATCATTTCTGAACATGCCCATGGCGTGATTGTTAATCTTTTTCATATTCGGGTCATCCCACGGTTGTTCTATGTTATCATCCCGGACGGGGAACTTGAATCTCTTGTGCAACTTCGTTAGGAGCAACTGCGTCAAATGTTCTTTACTCCTTAAGTCATCGTCGTTGATGCTCGCGCATTCCCGTAGGATGCATCCTAATTGGTTCCCATAGCACATGCGAGGTTCTTCCGGCTCTAACGGCTCAAACTTGCCAGGTGCCATCTTTGTGATCACAAGTCGTCCAATCCCTAGTTTGTTAGGTTTTCGTATCCTCTTCTTCTTGTGCATCCTCTTTTAGGTAGCCGCATCGGGGCCGGTACCTTGCCCGCCGGTATCTTCCCCGCCGGTACCTTCCCCACCGGTCTCGGCACCGCCATCGGTGCCGGCGCCGTCGGTGTCGATGTCGGCGTCAGTACCATCATCGAGGCCGACCAGCAAACCTTGCTTAGGAGTCAAATAGTCGAGGTACTCTTCTTCACCCTCATAATCCATCTCGTCTGCATCTTTGTCAGAAGGCCCGGTTTCTTTGTTGTTCGACATGTTTCCTATGATTAAGTGTCCTCATTTATTTCTAAAAGTATGAATAAATGAGAAATGACATAAAAAGAAATCTATGTGCCAGCACTCGATATGCCAACTATGTAGCACAAATCATGCCTTTATTCACGAGAAATTTCGGCATGATCTTTGCTAAAAAATGGACATATTGAGCGCTTGAAATTCACCGGAACGGAAATGAATCAACATTCCGGCGTAACATAGGCCACTCGGATAATTTTTCAAACATGACATGTCCAAAACATGACATATCCACATATCACATGTTCAGTTCAAATTTGCATATAAATTCAGCTAATTTTGAAACCTAGCTAAATTCGTAACTAAATAGATAACCTAATTAACAGACTGCCCTAACTAAAACCTAAGTAAATTAACTGAAGAACCCTAGCAGAGGGAGAGAGGGGGGGTTTACAGAGGGTGCAGGGGCGAGGAGGCAGGCCTGACGACGACCGAGGTTGGGAGGGGAGGAAGCAGAGGAGGAAGGCAAGGGCCAACGGTTCGGGGGCGAGCGCCGG
>NC_057801.1:309462433-309479707 GCF_018294505.1 Triticum aestivum
CGGGTCGGGGGCGAGCATTGGGTTCGGGGTTGGGGGCGAGGGCCGGGTCGGGGGCGAGCGCCGGGGTCGGGGGTGAGCGCCAGCGCCGGGGTCGGGGGAAAAGGCGGGATGAAGCAGGGATAGTGAGAATTTTGGGTTAAGTGGACGTAGCAGCAGCGTGTTTGGACAAAACGCACTGCTACTACCTTCAGTAGGTGTAGCGGTTTATACGAAATGCGCTACTACTACATTCAGTAGCTGTAGCGGTTTATACGAAATGCGCTACTACTACTACCAGTTTTCCTTTTTCTTTTCCTTTATTTTCTCCCACTTTTATTTCCTGAGAATAGTGAACGAAGGGAGGGCGATATATATTGCATCATTTGACGGTTAAATATGTATGCAAAATAGGAACATATATATTACATCATTGTACCCATGCATAATAATGTCTAATTAAGTGTGTATACAAAATAGGAACATATATATATATTACATCATTTGACCGATAACATACAGTTCCTCAGCGCTGATGTTTTCGTTTTTGAGTCAGCTTCTTTCCCTTCTTTTCGTCGAAGAATAATTGAGCCCCTCATTGTGACTTTGCCTTTTCCATGGAGTATGATTTTTCTTAGGTAATGTAGTATTGATTCTTCTTTTGACGTATACTTCATCATCATCGTCATCTTCCCTCATTGGGTTGCCGTACTGATCATAGTCTTCCTCGTTGGCGACTCCATCCATTCCAATGATGTTCCTTTTGCCTCTCCCGACGATAACACGACTGGGATTGCATGGGTTGGTTATGAAGAAGCATTGTGTAACGTGCTTAGCGTGTACCCATGGCTCGTTTTTTGCGATAATGTTCATGGTAGCGCTCTTGGCGTCGGGTATACTCATGGTAGCGAAAATCCGGTTTTCTCTTTTGACATTCTTTGCCCATCTGACACGGAACATCGTCGTGTTGTGCAGTCTAGAGTAGTCAAGCTCCCAGATCTCCTCGACCCTTCCATAAAATCGTTCAGTTGCGCCGTTGTCGCTGCCGGTCATGCATTCCATCGTCACCCCTGAGTTCTGATCATCACTGTCCATATCTTTGGCCTCCGTGTAGAACGTGTATCCGTTGATATCATATGCCTGATAGGTTACAAGGTTGGGCGAGGGGCCACGTGCTAAGGCATATATGAGCAATCCATCCTTAGAGCCCTCCTCCGGGGGATTAGCAATAATATGCTCTTTGAACCAATGCAGGAAAGTGGACTTGTGCTCTCTAGTAACTTCGGCGTTCATCCTGCATACCCCTCGGTGACGATACTTCTTTGCGATAATTTCTTTGTGCACTGCCGCGAAAGGATCTACCTCGTCTTGGTGTTGTAGCACTACCAAGTTTGCTCTATCAAAGTCGCTGCATCGATCTGTGTATGCCACGTGCAGTTCCCTACGACCGTTGCAGTGACCATCTCCTTCGAGCCTCCCATCGTGCTTGTTAACGGACAAACCGACACTAACACTAGGCGGCTGGTCTGCGCCATATAGAAAATTCTCACAGAAAGAGATGCACTCTTGTGCCAAATAGCCCTGGACGATGCTTCCATCCGGACGGGACATGTTACGAACGAATCCTTTGATGATCCCATTCATCCTCTCAAACGACATCATGTTGTGCAGGAATGACGGCCCCATGTCTATTATGTCATCCACAATATGGACACACAGATGCACCATCACGTCAAAGAACGCGGGTGGGAAGTACATCTCAAGCTCATTCAGTATCACAACGATCTCTTCCTGTAGCCTTCGGAGCTGCTTCACACTGGTCGACTTTTGAGAGATGACGTCAAAAAAGTTGCAGAGACCAATAAGCGTGTCATGGACGTGCTTGTCCATTATCCCTGTAAGGGCAACAGGTAGTATCTGCGTCATCATCACATGATAGTCATGAGACTTCATCCAGCTGAACCTTTTCTTGTCCGTGTCTAGATATCTGCTTATCTTTCCACAGTAACCGGAACTAACTTTGACTCCGGTAAGGCACTTAAAGAATTGATTGATCTCAGCCTGACTTAAGGTGAAGCAAGAATGGGGGCAATAATCCTCTTTCTTTATTTTCTTGCCCTTCTTCTCCCGTGCCTCTGTCTCCGTCTCTATCTCGTCTGACATTTTACGGGGCGGCATGTGCAGATCTTCCCTGATTTTCAAATCTTGCAAGTCTTTTCTTGCCTTCGGCCCATCCTTGGTCTTATCCGGCATATTCATCAGTGCTGCGAGCAAGCTCTCAAGGACATTCTTGCAGATATGAATTTGATCAAGGCAATGAGGTGTATCGAGTTTGTGACAGTACTCCAAGTCCCACAACACAGACCTCGTCTTCCATACCTTCAGCAGCGGCTCCGGCGCCTTTCTCATCGTCTTTCCCGGCACGGGGCACTCCTTCCAGTTTTTCAACAGATCATCGATTTCGACACCGCTCCGCTTACGTGGAGGTCCTCGATGCTCAGCGTGACCACTGAATAGATCTCCACGGTTTCTCCACGGGTCGTCCTGTTCAAGCCATCTTCGATGCCCCATGTACATGATTTTCCCAGACCTGCCATCTTTCCTTGACCTTAGCTGCTGAGGCGTCGTATCATCCATGCACAGCGTGCATCCGCAATATCCATGGCACACCTGGCCTGCCACATATCCGTAACCGAGATAGTCCTGCACTGTCGTGATCAGCGCGACTCTCATGTTGAAATACTCGCCTTTGCTGGCGTCCCATGTCTTGGCCGATGTTTTCCATAACGTGTCTAACTCCTCTTAAAGTAGCCCCAGATAAAAATTAATATTATTTCCTGGTTGTTTCGGCCCTTGAATAAGCATGCTCATGTGAATGTACTTCGATTTCAGGCACAACCAGGGGCGGAGGTTGTACATCCATACAATCATGGGCCATGTGCTATGGTTGGTGTTCTAGTTGCCAAACGGATTCATGCCATCGATACACGCGCCGAGCACGATGTTTCTTGCACCACATTCAAAATACCGATAGAAGCTATTCAACGCTCTCCACTGGCTTCCATCCTTCACGTGTCTCAGCTTCGGATCATCTCCATCGTCGGGCTTCTTCATCTTCGCATGCCAGCGCATTAGCTTTGCTTCCTTGGGATCTACAAAATACCTCTGGAGACGAGGAGTGATCGGTAAGTAGCATACAACTTTCTGGGGACATTTCTTCCCGGCTTTCTTGTATCGAGAAGCATTGCACACAGGACAGCTTGTTTTTTCCGCGTGCTCCTTTTGATAAATTATGCAATCGTTGATGCATGCATGGTATCTAATGTGTGGCAGATAAAGAGGGCACACCATCTTCTTGGCCTCATCAACACTAGTAGGACATAGATTACCCGCGGGAAGAACATCCTTTAGGTACTTGAGATGCTCATCGAGGCTAGTGTCGTTCCATTTGTTTTTAGCCTTTGTCTTCAGGAGTTGGAGCGTGAAACTCAAGCGGGTCACCTCAGGATTGCAACCATCATACAATGGAGTTTTCGAGTCTACCACCAGTTGCTCCAGCTTAGGCTCCTCTCTAGAAGCAGGTCTCTCAGTACTCGTCTCCTTGCGAAGCAATGCTTGAACATGAGGGTCCCGCACGATTGAACTTAGTATCGACGAACTCTCCTGCGTGGAGTCCATGTTGTTCTCTCCGCCGCCATGTCCGGCCCCTTCTACTCCTCCATGTCCGGCCCCTTCTCCGCCGCCATGTCCGGCCTCTTCCCCGCCGCCATTATCGATCATCTCTTCGTCTTGCCCCGTGTCATCATTGCCTGCCCCGTCGGCATCCATATCATCGTCATCCTCATCTTCAATTATCCACCGAGTATAGCCATTCGTGAAACCAGTCATGAGCAGGTGCGCTTCGACATGACCATCGTCATGGGGGTCGAGCCAAACTATTCCTTTGCATTTTCGACACGGACATAAAACCTCTGTCCAGTTATTTTCTTCCATGTCCTGCACCGCCGACCGCAACCACCTGTCCACCATCGTTCCACTGACCATCGTCAACTCTGCACGGTAATAATAAACAAATTGATTATAAAAATGCGTGCATGCATCAAAGTCATACAAAAATTCGGCATGACATTCCCTAAAAATAGGACATATATGGATCTAGAGTTTGCCCGGAATTCGCCGAAACGGAAATAAATCGACATTTCGGCAAAACATAGGCAACTCAAAAGCACAATTTGGCGTCAACTCACGCCACACACACAATTTCCACAAACATATCACACACACATAAACATATTTCCATTTTGCAAAAGCATGAAATTTTCATCACCTCTATCTCAAGATCGAGCACACGATGGAGATGATGTTGTAGGGAGATCAAAAGTGCACAAAGTCTTCTTGACAAAGATAGATCTACTTAGGGGGCAAATAGGTCACTTAACTAAATCCTACATCTACCTAGCTACCTAATTTGGGAGGAGACAACTTCAACTAGTGGAGGGGAAGGAAAAAAGAGAAAGGAGATGCATTAATGGAGGTGGTGTAGTTAGGTAGGAGTAATGAAGAGAGCGAAAGGTAGATAGAAGAGAGAGAGTAATGGGGGAGAAGTACTGAGGAAGAAGAAGAGTGAGAGTGGGAGCATGTGGGAGGTAGGGGAAAGGGAAGAGAGGAGGGGGAGGGGGAGGGACGGGTGGGGAAAAGGTGGTGGGTTGGTGCGGATTAGCAGGAGCGCGGGAGTTAAAACGCGCTGCTGCTAAGGAAGTAGCAGCAACGCGCTTTGGGCAACAGCGCTACTGCTAACCGGGACCAAAAAGTGTGCCAATTTGAAATTTAGCAGCAGCGACCTCAGAAAAAGCGTGCTACTACTACATCCATAGCAGTAGCGCGGCTCGCGGAACCGCGCTGCTGCTAAATGGAGTTTGGTGGACACCGCCAGTCGATATTTGTAGCAGCGTGGTTTACACCGAGCGCGCTACTGCTAAAAACTTGTCAGTAGCGAGTTTCCGGCACATGCGCTACTACTAATTAGCAGCAGCGCTCCTTTTTGAGCCGCACTGCTGCTAAGATTCTGTGTATAGGCTTTTCCCTAGTAGTGGTTCAGAACAAGCATTGGTTCTTATGAATATACAGTCATGTCTTTCGGCCTTGTTAATGCTCCTTCAACTTTCTCTCGAATGATGAACTTCATCTTCAACCCCTACACCAATGAATTCGTTCTGGTGTATCTCGATGATATTTTGGTCTTCTCCAAGAATAAGAAGGATCATGCCAAACATTTGCGGTTGGTGCTCGACAAGATCAGAGAGTATCAATTCTATGCGAAGTTTTCCAAAGTTGAGTTCTGGCTTGATGAAGTTCTTTATCTTGGTCATATCATCTCCGCCAAGGGCATTGCTGTTAATCCTGAGAAGGTGTCTGCAATTGTGAATTGGGAACCTCCTCAGAATGTCAAGCAGCTCCGCAATTTTCTTGGTCTTGCAAGCTATTGCCAAAGATTCATTGAGAACTTCTCTAAGATTGCAAAGCCTCTTTCCAACCTCCTCCAGAAGCATGTCAAGTATGTCTGGTCGCCTGAATGTGGCGTTGCTTTCAACACCCTCAAAGAGAAGCTTGTCTCAGCTCCTGTCTTGACTCCTCCTGATGAATCCAAGCCATTCGAAGTTTTCTGTGATGCTTCTCTTCAAGGTCTCGGTGTTGTGTTAATGCAAGAGAAGAAATTGTGGCCTATACCTCTCGTTAGTTGAAGCCCAATGAAAAGAACTACCCCACTCACGATCTTGAGTTGGCGGTAGTTGTCCATGCATTAATAACATGGAGACATCTCTTGTTAGGAAAGAAAGTGGACATTTTCACCGATCACAAGAGCCTCAAGTATATCTTCACTCAAACCAACCTCAACCTCAGACGAACTCGATGGGTCGAAATGATTCAAGTGTACAATCCAAGTATTGAATATACTCCAGGCAAGGCGAATGTGATTGTAGATGCTTTGAGCAGAAAGGCTTATTGCAACAGCTTAATCCTCAAGCCCTTCCAACCGGACCTTTGTGAAGCTTCCCGCAAACTGAATCTTCAAGTTGTTCCTCAAGGCTTTCTTGCCAACCTCATAGTCACTCCAACTTTGGAAGACCAAATTCGTGAGGCACAACTCCTGGATACCATGGTGAAAAAGCTGAAACATGGTATCGACAAGGGAATTTCCAAATACAAGTGCTTCCACATTGATGACAAAGATACTCTTTTCTTCGAGGATCGTATTGTGGTCCCTAAAGGCGATCTGAGAAAAGTCATCATGAACAAGGCACACAATTCCCTTCTATCAATTCATCCTGGAAGTACGAAGATGTACCATGACCTCAAGCAGTCGTATTGGTGGACTCGAATGAAGCGAGAAATTGCTCAATTCATGAATGAATGTGATGTCTGTCGAAGGGTGAAAGCAGAACACCAACGACCAGCTGGTCTCCTCCAACCTCTTGCTATTCCGGAATGGAAGTTTGATCATATCGAGATGGACTTCATGACTAGATTTCCTAAGTCTAAGCGTGGAAATGATGTTATTTTCGTTGTCATTGACAAGCTTACTAAAGTGGCTCATTTTCTTCCTATCAAAGAATCTATCACAGCAGCTCAGTTGGCAGAGCTATACACCTCCAGGATTGTCTCCTTGCACGGCATTCCACAATTGATCTTTTCAGACTGTGGAAGCATTCTTACCTCTATGTTCCGAGACTCCTTTCAGAAGGCCATGGGCACCAACATTCGTTTCAGCACAGCTTTCAATCCTCAAACTAGTGGCCAAGTCGAGCGAGTCAATCAAATCCTTGAAGATATGATCAGCTCTTGTGTCATTTCCTTCGGTATGAAGTGGGAAGATTGTCTTCCATATGTCGAGTTCTCCTACAACAACAGCTTCCAAGAGAGTTCGGGCAAGGCCCCATTCAAAATTCTCTATGGCAGAAAGTGACGTACTCCTCTCAATTGGTCCGACACAGGTGACCGCCAACTTCTTGGCAACGACTTGATCACAGAAGCCGAAGAAATGTGCAAAGTCATTCGTGAGAATCTCAAAGCCGCGCAATCGTGCCAGAAGAGCTATTATGATGACAAGCACCGTGATGTGGCTTTTGAAATCGTAGACCATGTCTACCTCCGCGTCTCTCCAATGAAAGGCACTCGTCGCTTCGGTATCAAAGGGAAGCTTGCCCCTAGATACGTGGGTCCTTTCAAGATCATTGGCAAAAGAGGCGACCTCGCCTATCAACTTGAGCTTCCGTCCAACTTTGCAAATGTGCACGATGTGTTTCATGTGTCACAGCTTCGCAAGTGCTTCAAGACGCCTGAGCATACCATCAACTTTGAAGATATTGACCTCCAAGAAGATCTCTCTTATCATGAGCACCCCGTTGCAATTCTTGAAGAAACCGAGCGCAAGACTCGCAACAAGTCTATCAAAGTTCTGAAAGTGAAGTGGTCACACCATTCCGACCGAGAAGCCACCTAGGAGCGCGAGGATCACCTCTGTTCTGAATATCCAGAGTTCTTTCAGTCCTAGATCTCGGGACGAGATCCTCTTGTAGTGGTTTTTGTCTTTCTTTTTGCATTTTGTTCATGTTATGCATCTCATATCATGTCATCATGTGCATCGCATTTGCATATGTGTTCGTCTCATGCATCCGAGCCTTTTCCCCGTTCTCCGTTTTGCAATCCGACACTCCCACATGCACTGGCTCACCCCTGTTGTCTCTTTCTGTGAGTGGGTGTTAAACATTGTCGAAATGGACCGAGGTTTGCCAAGTGTCCTTGATACACCACCGGTAGACCACCTGTCAAGTTTCGTTCCATTTGGAGGTAGTTTGATACTCCAACAGTTAACCGGGTAACCGCAAAGCCCTCTTTTGGTAATGCAGCCCAACACCTCCAAAACAGCCCAATAACCCATCTAAGTCGTCTCCATGCTCTCGGTCGTTCGATCACGATCGTGTGGGAGAAAACCGCACTCCATTTGGAGTCTCCTAGCTCCCTATACCTATAAATATGTGCTCCCCCCGGATTTTTCGCAGTCCAAACCCTAGCGCCGCTCCCTCACCGCCACCGGACACGTCCGGCCCGAGGCGGACGAAACCACCGCCGCGCCCGCACCAACCGCCGCCTGCCACGTGGCCTCCGCCGGCTGCCCGCCGCCGCAGCCGGCAGGGCCCGCGGGAGGCCCTCCCGGCCCGGATAGGCCGTCGCCGCCGCCCGTCGCCCTTCGTTTCATGCGTATAATATGTAAAAATGTTCATCTGGAGATGCTCTTAATTTTGTTCCATTGTGACATGTTTGTTTGAGTTCATCTTGATGCCTAAATCATCGTCGCAGGAGTGCTATATGATGTTACTTGCTGCTACTTATCAGACCTTGATGTTTTGTCATTTTCATTGCATTTATTGTGTGCATCTTATGAGCATGAGCTCTACATGTGTTGTGAACTATGCCATGTCTTCTTTACAGAGGTGCTTTCTATGTATTTTTTTGATTTGTGTGGTGACTAGAACAAGCATGCAAACTAGGCTTCGTGATGTTGCTGATTTCAGTCCCTATTCTACTGTTATTTTGATGCCATGTAAACTTGATGCTACAGAGAGATCCATGATTATTTTGAGATACTTCAGCAAGGATGTTTTTAATATATGGTTATGCTCTATGCATCCATGCCCATGTTTGCAATTAGTGAGTAGTCTAGTATGTCATTTTCTGGCTCTATTTTTGCTATAAAATGTTTCCTGGCAGATTGTTTACATGTTATTCAATTTCGCCAAGGTTGTTGTAGTTGATACTTGCATGCTATGAGATTGTTCTTGCCATGTTAAGTTTCATAAACATGTATGCTTGATGGTGCTATGCTTATCTTGTCATGCAATGACTTGTGGTGAGTGAATCGAGCTCGCATAGATGCCTTCATAATTCTGTTAATGCCATGCTCTATTTTCTGAATCTGTTAACAAAACTTGCTATGTTTACATGGGTGCCATCATATCTTCTGGCCATTTTGACTCATGGTTAGTAAGGTACTTTTGTTCTAAGCATTTAGTAGTATCACGACATGCCTTAAGTTTCTATGATATGTTCCTGTAGCATTATGTTTTCTTGCCCTAAACTTTGCTTCCTGATGCTGTTTCTGCCATGTTCAGTATTTTCAGTCTGTGAAGCTGATATCTTTTGCACTTTTGCCATGCTTGTTTGAACCTGTTAATTTGTGAATTGGCCGTAGCTCAGTGTTCATCATTTGTCCAACATCTTTTGTAGATCACTTCCATTTGCTTTGTTGATATGTTGGGGTGCTGTAGCATAGTTTTTTGATGTATTCTAAGTTCTACCATGCTGTTAATCGCAGAATTGTGTCATTCTTGTTTTGCTTGCCATTTGCAAACCATGCATCCGTTTCTGGTGATCTTTATATCGATTTCAACTGAAATCATCTCATCTTTCCAGAGGCATACTTGGTTTGCCTAGTTGATGCCTTGTTCATAATTTCTCCTTCCGGAGCCCGCATATGCATTGCATATCACATCTCGCATATCATGCCTTGTATTGCATCATGTTGCTTGTGTGTTGCACTGTGTTTGATTGTTGTTTCATTGCTTGTGTTCTTGCTTTGGGTAGAGCCAGGAGACGAGTACGTGAACGAGGAACCTGTTGAGTATGCTAACGAGGATCAAGCTTTCAACAACTATGAGAACTTTGCAGGCAAGATGACCATACCCTCGATATCACTTCTATCTTTGCTTTGCTAGTTGCTCGTTCTATCGCTATGATTGATCTACCTACCACTTGTTTATCATGCCTCCCATATTGCCATGTTAAGCCTCTAACCATCCTTTCCTAGCAAACCGTTTTTTGGCTATGTCACCACTTTTGCTCAACCCCTCTTATAGCGTTGCTAGTTGCAGGTAAAGATGAAGTTTGTTCCTTGTTGGAACATTGATATTTTGGGATATCACAATATCTCCTGTTTAATTAATGCACCTATATACTTGGTAAAGGGTGGAAGGCTCGGCCTTATGCCTGGTATCTTGTTCCACTCTTGCCGCCCTAGTTTCTGTCATACCTGTGTTATGTTCCTTGATTTTGCGTTCCTTACGCAGTTGGGTGATTTATGGGACCCCCTTGACAGTTCACTTTGAATAAAACTCCTCCAGCAAGGCCCAACCTTGGTTTTACCATTTTCCACCTAAGCCTTTTTCCCTCGGGTTTTCGCGAGCCCGAGGGTCATCTTTATTTAACCCCCCCTCCCCCCGAGCCAGTGCTCCATCGAGTGTTGGTCCGAACTGAGCTGCCTGCGGGGCCACATTGGGGAAGCTTGAGGGCTGGTTTTACTCGTAGCTAGTCTCATCCAGTGTTGCCCTGGGAACGAGATATGTGCAGCTCCTATCGGGATTTGTCGGCACATCGGGCTGCTTTGCTGGTCTTGTTTTACCATTGTCGAAATGTCTTGTAAACCGGGATTCCGAGACTGATCGGGTCTTCCTGGGAGAAGGTATATCCTTCGTTGATCGTGAGAGCTTATGATGGGCTAAGTTGGGACACCCCTGCAAGGTATTATCTTTCGAAAGCCGTGCCCACGGTTATGAGGCAGATGGGAATTTGTTAACGTCCGGTTGTAGAGAACTTGACACTTGACTTCTTTAAAATGCATCAACCGTGTGTGTAGCCATGAACTGAACACGGTTTGAGTTATGTATGAACGTAAGTAGTTTCAGGATCACTTCTTGATAATTTCTAGCTTCTCGACACTTGCTTCTCTTCTCGCTCTCACTTGCGTATGTTAGCCACCATATATGCTTAGTGCTTGCTGCAGCTCCACCACCGTACCCCTTTCCTACCCATGAGCTTAAATAGTCTTGATCTTGCGGGTGTGAGATTGCTGAGTCCCCATGACACACAGATTCTACCAAAACAGATGCAGGTGCCAAGGATTCTAGTGCAAGTGGCGCAATCAAGCTCAAGTGGGAGTTTGACGAGGACCTTGGTGTTTCGTTTCCTGATGATCAGTAGTGGAGCGCAGTTGGGACGATCGGGGATCTAGCTTTTTGGGGTTATCTTCTTTTCATTTGAATTTAACCATAGTAGGTCTATGAGTGTATTTTGAATGATGTATGATTTTATTTATGTATTGTGTGAACTGGCGTTTGTAAGCCAAGTCTCTTTATCCCATTCTTGTTCATTACATGGGATTGTGTGAAGATGACCCTTCTTGTGACATAACCTACAATGCGGTTATGCCTCTAAGTCGTGCCTCGACACGTGAGAGATGTAGCCGCATCGTGGGCGTTACAAGTTGGTAAATAGAGCCATCCCCGACTTAGGAGCCCCCCTGCTTGATTGAGTCGCTCGCGTTGTTGAGTCTAGAACAAAAATATTTTGAGTCTTAGGATTATATATATCGGAGAGTAGGATTCTTTTTACTCCTCAGTCCCTTCATCGCTCTGGTGAGGTCTCCCGATGTAGATGACTTTCCTCTCCTCAAATTTCACTAAAAAAATTTAGGATAACGCGGGTATCTTGGGATCGTTCCGATAGTCTTGTGACAAGAACATCTTGGTGCCTCCTGACATTTAGGGGTTGTGGCAGTGTCCCGGGGACTTGAGCTCCGAGGTGTTGTCGTCACAATTTTATCATTGCAGTTCTGGAATACCTGAGTTTTGCCGACCTCGAAAATCTCTTTTATGCAGTTGTTGGTGAGATAACCTCGACGTCACCCAGTACTGGGTAGTTCGGGAGTATTGCCATAACTCATATAACAGATGATTTTCGAAGGTTGAGGTACACGATTTCCGAAGGTTTCTTGGTTATGTGTTAACGGATGGATACAACTGGATGTAGGGATTGTTAGTTTGGGTGAGATATATTGCTTCCCCTGTATCCCCAACACCTGATTGCATAACCAGAAAGTTTCAGCAGTTTATAGGTGGGATTCAAGTAGCTCTAGCATTTCTTCCCACAGATATTTGGTTTGTGATTGGGTAATCCTTACCACTTATTTGTTCCAGTTTTACCTTGTTATTTCATTCATCAACCCCTTATCAAGTGGCTTCTCACCTTAATGGACGTGATGTTAGCTTTGGAATTCATTCGTTCATCCTTGTTCGAATGTTTATTGTGAAGACTATATGTTGCAATTTCTATCCGTTGATTCAACTTGTCTATCTGTCTATCAAGATGCTAATGGATGTCACCGTCTTCAGGATGGCTCCGCCAACGCGTCAGAATCCAGAACGCAATGATGGGAGTCAGGCGAACCCTCCACCTCCACCTCCGCCTCCGGAGGCATGGCAAGCTTTGATGGTTGCCACAAACGCCATAGCTCAGATGATGATTCAGCTCATGCTGGAGCGCAACCAAGGCCAAGGGAACCAAGGGAATCAAGGTCAAGGGCAGTTCAATCATCAGCCTCAGTTTCCTACCCTCAACCAGTTCCTTGCAAATCAGCCAAAGTCTTTCAACTATTGTGCCGAGGCCACAGACGCCGATGATTGGCTCGTGGATATCAACAAGCATTTTGAATGTAGCAATGTCAGGCCTGAGGACTACGTCAAGTTCACTTGTTTTCAGCTCAAGGACCAAGCAGCTGATTGGTTCCAGCAATACAAGGATTCTAGAGGAGGTCGAGTGATTACTTGGACTGATTTCTGTCGGGACTTTAAAGCTCACCACATTCCTACCAGTGTTGTTGAGAGCAAGCGTGAGGAGTTCCGCAATCTCAAGCAAGGCAGGATCTATGTGTACGAATACAACAAGCAGTTTCAGAAACTTGCTCGCTTCGCTAAACAAGACGTTCCTGATGAAAAGAGTATGATCTATCAATTAAGAGGTGGCCTTAGAGAGGATCTGCAGTTAGCTCTTGTTCTTGTTGAGCCTACTCAGTTTGATCAATTCTACAACATGGCCCTCAAGCAAGAAGGTGCTCAGCTCAAGTGTGAGGCTTCTAAGAAGAGAATCAGGGATGCAGTTCAGTCTTCTTCTTCCTCTCAAGTGGCAGCTAAGTAGCAGAAGTTCTACCTTCCTCCTCCTCCGTTTCGTCAGCCTTATCAGCAGAAGAACTCAGGTGGTCGTGGATCTTCCCACCCACCCAACCCAGGCTATCAGAACAAGTCTAATTCTCAAGCTCCAAGGTCAAATGCTCCTTATCATCGTCCACTCTCGGAGGTGAATTGCAACAAGTGCCAGCAGAAAGGTCACTACGCGAACAAGTGCTTCAACCAAAGGCACATTCTGCCTCCTCCTCCTGTGAGATCTTCAAGCAATGTAGTGGTCAAGCATAATCCGAAGTCTACAAAGGTGAACATGATGAATGCAGCGCAAGCGGAGGAATCTACTAACGTGATAATGGGTAATCTTCCAGTTAATGATATTCCTACAAAAGTCTTATTTGATACCGGTGCATCACATTCTTTCATGTCATATCCTTTTGCATCGAAGCACAATTTTGACACAAAGGAATTACCTAAAGCTATGGAAGTTATTTCTCCGGCTAAGCGTTTGAGCTCTAGCATGATGGTTCCGAATGTCGGTATCAAGATGGGCGACTATAAATTTCTGGCTAAACCAATTTTTCTTGGTGACACTGATATTGATCAAATTCTGGGATGGACTGGCTTTCTAAGCACAAAGGTCAAGTTGATTGTGCTGCCAGGGAAATTCAATTGACACACTCTTCTGAGGATGTTATCATCTATGCCGCTCGGGACGAAACCATTCAGTTGTTTTCTCTCAATGAGAAGGGCGAGTTAGATGCAATCTCTCTGATTCCAGTTGTTTGTGAGTACAAAGATGTCTTTCCAGAAGAGCTTCCGGGTATGCCTCCGCACCGGCCAGTCAAGTTCATTATTGATCTTGAGCCCGACAATGAACCCATTTGCAAGCGTCCATACATGCTTGGACCTAAAGAGATGAAAGAATTGAAGAAACAACTCGATGAACAAGAGCGTCTGGGTTTGATCAGACCGAGTTCATCTCCATGGGGTTGTGGAGTTCTTTTTGTCCGGAAGAAGGATGGCACGGACCGACTTTGCGTTGATTACCGTCCATTGAACAAGAAGACAATCAAGAACAAGTATCCACTTCCCAACATCAATGAGCTATTCGAGAAACTCAAAGGTGCTAAAGTTTTCTCCAAGCTTGACCTTCATATGGGTTATCATCAAATTCACATTTGTGAACAAGATATTCCCAAGACAGCATTCCACTACTAGGGAAAAGGCTAGCAGCAGCGCGGGTTTTAGGTGTATCAGTAGTGCGGGGAGAGGCGCTACTAATAAGGCGCTACAGCTAACACATAGTAGTAGCGCGTGCTCACCGGCGCTACTGCTACACAAGTGTAGCAGCATCGCGGTTAGTGGAAGCTCGCTACTGCTAGTAGCTCGAGCGCGCTTTGCCTGGACGGGCTACTGCTATCGCGGCGCTGCTGCTAACTTTTATACACTCACTACTGCTAATTTAAGTTGTTTTTTGTTTTTTTTGGCATATTTGTTTTGTATTTGAATAGGCTTTATAGAAGAATCTTTAGCACATAGAAATGTCATCATGATACACATACAAATGCCTGCGAGACCACAACTGTAATCATAGCATATACATACAAATAGTCTCATCATAATCATCATCCAACACAAAGTGGTATCTTCTCATCATCTCGAAAATAGCAATACATGCAAGTCTCGAATACTTGCAACTACAACAACGTCATCCATCTAAACAAAGGTATACGCAAGAAGAGATATCACTATGAGTGAGAGCGGAACTATGCAGTACATGAGGTGGCGGTTACGAGTCCTCTCTCGCGCTAGCGTGAACCTCAAGTAACTAGCTTCTCCTTCTTGTCTGCTTTTGAAGCCTTTATAGCTGGCACCCGTGAACCCATTCACTTGGGCCTGACACTCATGCCACTCATTGTACACCCCCGGAACCTTCCCTTTGTACATGACATAGCAATTCCATCTCGCCATCAAGAAAGTAGGTACCTGTTAGAGATGCATGTTCATGAAGAGGATGTACAATCATATATATGCAACAAAATATACTAGAGCAACACCGAAAATGAAAGGGTTAGCAACTAGATGGAACATACAGTACGCAAATTAATTAACTAGAGGTACGCAGGTCATCGTACGCAAACTAATAAAGTAGCATTACGCATGTTCTGCAGGAACCATGGACATCACAAAGTTTCATCGCTACAAAAATTATACAAGTTCAACCGACACATATCATCATCATCGGCATCATAAATCACTAGAAGTTCCATCCGTCCATATCATCGAGGATGAACCCTAGCTTCTTGAACGGCGTGAGGTCTAGACATTGCATGCCTATGCGAGCTCAGACACCAGCTCGCGATACAGGGCCATGGGGGAACATCCCCTTCCCATCGACGACTTCTTTCATGATGATTGTCGCAATGTCGCTTTGGATGCGAAAGAAGTCATCTCTAAGTTTATAATCCGCTTCTCCATGAGATTCTAGCCACTTGTGGATATGATCATCATTTCTGCTTCTCATGCGAAGCTTTTGGTGATCCGTGTTGAACTGAATCATGAGATGGACGATGTAGAATCCATCCTTCTTGCTTGGTTTTGGGACATGGATGCGGGAGAAGTAAGTTTTATGCGCGAAACCCATCTACTTGTTCCATTGTTTCCTGATCTGCATGTGGCCACCTCTAAAGCTGAAGCCTTGGAGAGCATCATCTAGAATATTCATTATGTGGGTGCAGTCTTTTTTCTCGTAGTCTCTGGAAGGGTCAAAATACACGGCGTCGGAGACTTGTGGGTAAAGAATGATAAGGACGGCGCGCCCATTGCTGCGGGGAAAAGACACCTCAAATTATTCCCCATATGAGAGAGAAGGAATGATTGAAATGTACGAAAGGGTTATCCGAAAATGACTTACTTTGGATGATAAGGCACGAGGACAATTTCCCGGTCCTTATTTTGTACCATGAAGTTTTGGAGGTACTACCTAGCAGTTTCACGCTCAAAGTCGCCGAGACTGAAGAAAGACTCGTGCATGTAGTACGGATCCGCCACACAGATTTGCGAGACTTCTTCACTCTTCATGACAGAGCTTATATGTAGCGCAAAAAGGCGGACGATTGTAAAGTCGAGCCGCCTTGTTAGAAACATCTCAAAGATATGGTCAAACCACAGGAAGAACACCTCTGCGGGCCGTGTGTTGATGTAGCACTTCCCCTCAGGCACACGAGCCGCGTATGTCGGATATCCTGGATCCCTTGAGGCTAGTAGGCTTTTCTAAGTCGACAACACATGATCATGCAGTCTCCTAAGATCCCCTGATAGTGCCTCCAGCGGTTTAGGCGGTAGCATCGGCTCGCCCGTCAGATGGAACATGACCGCACCTTTCACGGGTACACGCTCTTCAGAATGCATCGTCTGGCTGCTATGTGCTCTGGCTTGTTTATAGGCAGTTATCTTCCCCGATCTCTTCCTCTCCTTTTTCTTGGGCACACCTTCCAGACCCTTCCTTAACCCCTGCCCTAGTGTTCCCGGGCAAAGTACTGTACGACCCTCGCGCCCGGCTAGTTGAGCCTGTGTTGAGGCGGCATCTTTAGGCATGTCCTGTGAGGATTTCATGAAGAGAGACTTTTTGCAATCCCTGCTACGACCCTGCCCGGGCATATCATCCATATCCTCATTAGCAAGCTGATAGCCCGATTCGTCATATGGTTGACTCATCATATCTATGTCACCGTCATACGCATTTGTATTGAGGAAATCCATAGGGTCGACCTCCGTCTCATCATCCATTCTCTGTTCTACAGGAGAAATTACATCAGCCAGTACTATTGCACCCCCTTCATCATGTCGTCCGCCACTCTCAGCCAGCACTACAGGAGCTGGTAATGCAGCCCAGGACCCTCCAAAACAGCCCAATAACCCATCTAAGTCATCTCCATGCTCTCGGTCATTCGATCATGATCGTGTGGGCGAAAACCACACTCCATTTGGAGTCTCCTAGCTCCCTCTACCTATAAATATGTGCTCCCCCCTGGATTTTTCGCACTTCAAACCCTAGCGCTGCTCCCTCTCCGCCACCGGACACGTCTGGCCAGAGACGGACGAAACCACCGCCGTGCCCGCACCAACCGCTGCCTGCCACGTGGCCTCTACCGGCCGCCCGCCGCCGCAGCCTGCAGGGCTCGCAGGAGGACCTCCCGGCCCGGATCCGCCGCCGCCTCCTCCGACCCGCCGTCGTCCGCCACCACTCCGGCGCCGCCGGTCACCGCCCCGCTGTGGCACACCG